>NW_026016561.1:10000-53968 GCF_020379485.1 Brassica napus | reverse complement strand
TTGGCTTCTTTGTTGAGCCATCCCCCGGAATCGAGAGCTCCAAGTGGGCCATTTTTGGTAAGCAGAACTGGCGATGCGGGATGAACTGGAAAACGGGTTACGGTGCCCAACTGCACGCTAACCTAGAACCGACAAAGGGTGTTGGTCGATTAAGACAGCAGGACGGTGGACATGGAAGTCCAAATCCGCTAAGGAGTGTGTAACAACTCACCTGCCGAATCAACTAGGCCCGAAATGGATGGCTCTGAGGAGGCGCGCGAAGATATACCCGGCCGTCGGGCCAAGAGCCAGGCCTCGATGAGTAGGAGGGTGCAGTGATCGCTGCAAAACCTAGGGCGTGAGCCCGGCGAAGCGGCCGTCGGTGCAGATCTTGGTGATAGTAGCAAATATTCAAATGAGAACTTTTGAAGGCCGAAGAGGGGAAAGGTTCCATGTGAACGACACTTGCACATGGTTAGTCAATCCTAAGAGTCGGGGGAAAACCCGTCTATTAGCGCTTATGCCCGAACTTCGAAAGGGGATCTGGTTAAATTCTGGAACCGGGACGTGGGGGTTGAACGCTACGTTAGGAACTCCTCCGGAGATATTGGCAGTATTCCAGAAAGAGTTTATCTTTTTGTTTAACAACAGCCTGCCCACCTGGAAAGCTCAGCCGGAGGTAGGGTCCAGCGGCTGGAAGAGTGATATAACTTGGATTTGACCCGTTTTCATCCATGGTATATAGGTGGTTTACTATATATATATATATAGTTATGTTTTCTACTCTTCTAGGTATGTTTTCAGGTTCAGGTTGCATTTCGGAGTAAAGCTTTGACTTTGGAGCATTTTGGAGCTTAAAAGACTTTCATCTGAGCTGTCCATGTAGAGGTCGACGAGAGGAAGAACAATCGATCGATGCACATCCAGTGCTATCGATCGACACCATGAGATGCCTCGACAAATGAAGATTAATATCGATCAATGTACACAAGTACCATCGATCGATGTCGAGACATTGGACATGCGACATTTTGGATCCAGTAGACTTGAAGCCCAAGTCCAAGCTAAATTACAAAAAATGCCCTGACGAGTTTTTAAACTAGTTGATTATATACTGCCTAGTGTTTTGACGGCAGAGAGAGTTTTTTGTTACAGTTTTACTTTAGAGAGAGAGAGAGAGTTTTGGAGAGAAGATCACTTGTGATTGGAACGCCTTGTTTTTCATTTCTTTTCATCTATACTATGAATTCCCATTTCTTCATTGTCTTGAATTGCTTTGCTATGTCTGAGTATTGTTCATTTATTAGATCCAGGGATCAGATAGGTTTGTGGGATTAGCCCCAAACTATAGATCTGCCTTGTTTGTGATATTCATGATAGATTTGTATTCATTGCTTGTTTTAGCCTTGCTAACTAGAACATGATCATAGGATTGCATACTCAAGCACCCTTGTTATCCCATCCTGACATCTATCTATCATATTAGGACTGCTAGAGAGGGCTAACCGCCAATTTAGTATCTTAATAGGGCATATCGTACTCGCGCATAGGCCTGGCTAGAACCCGTCGATCGATGTCCTCAACTGACTATCGGTCATGTAGGTAAAGGTGTATCGGTCGACGTCCCTATAGGACCATCGATCGAGACTCTTTCGTTGTCAACATACTAACCGTTGAGACACGTGATCTAGTTTGTTAACCAGTGAAACATGCGACAGCTGATCACTGAGTTAAGCGGTTGAGCTCTAACATATCATGCATGCAGCAAATAGGCATCTATAGATATTATAATCTCCAACACCTGAATAGTGGCCGTGCGTCTAATATCATTTCCAACCAAGTTACATTTACTATTTTCTTCGCTTGTTACTATTGCTATTTCATTTAAACATTTACAACTCTTAGAATTAATAAACACTAGATTTTATTGTTCCCTAGCTCCTTGTGGATTCGATCCCTAAGTACTACATCTGAACCTCTTTTGATGAGAGTAACACTCCTTACGGTAATTTGAGTGGTATCAAATTTGGCGCTGTTGCCGGGGAGGTTTGATCGCCATTAGATTTAGTTTTATTGATTCTTATTCTCTTCTCTACCCCCTTTTTATTGATTCTTATTCTCTTCTCTCGTGTCGCAGATACCCAATTCTGGGTTACCGCACGAGCATCCTATGGACCATCTAGAACGGTTCGAGGATTTAATAGCTGCTATTCGGATGGAAGGAGTCCCCAAAGATTACCTGCTGTGCAAGCTCTTCAGATACACGCTGAATGGAGAAGCGATGCACTGGCTTAGGCAGCTACCCACAGGATCCTTAACATCCTGGGCCGACATCAAGAATGCTTTCTTACGAAACTTCTTCGATTAGGCGCGCACTGAAGAAATTCGAAACAAAATTTCCACATTCTCGCAGGAGGTGGGAGTCCTTCAAAGATGCGTGGATTAGATTTAGGTTCTTCCAGTGAGACTGTCCACACCACGGATTTAACGAAGTGCAGCTGCTAACACCACGAGGGCCAAAATCACCCGAACAGTCCACGGGAAGGGCCAGCATGCTGAGTCCAAGGACCAGCGTGCTGAGTCCAAGGACCAGCGTGTTGAGTCCAAGGACCAGCGTGCTGAGTCCAAGGACCAGCGTGCTGATATGTGTACTGATGGACAGCCACGGACGTCCTGCGTGTGCACACGGACACACACGGACAGCCACAGACGTCCTGTGTGTTCTGGCGGACACCCACAGACGTCTTGTGTGTACTGAACAGACAGCCCACGTGGGCTAAAATAACCCGAACAGTCCATGGGAAGGGCCAGCACGCTGAGTCCAAGGACCAACATGCAGATATGTGTACTGATGGACAGCCACAGACGTCCTGTGTGTGCTGACGGACACACACGGACACACAGGGACATCCACGTACGTCTTGTGTGTGCTGGCGGACACCCACGGACAACCTGTGTGTACTGAACAGACAGCCCATGTCGGCCAAAATCACCAGAACAATCCACGGGAAGGGTCAGCGTGCTGAGACCAAGGACAACCGTGCTGATATGTCTACTGATGGACTGCCATGGACGTCCTGTGTGTGCTGACGGACACACACGGACACACACAGACAGCCATGGACGTCATGTGTGTGCTGACAGACACCCACGGACGTCCAGTGTGTACTGAACATACAGTCCACGTGGGCCAAAATCACCCGAACAGTACACGGGAAGGGCCAGCGTGCTGAGTCCAAGGACCAGCGTGCTGATATGTGTACTGATGGACAGCCACAGACGTCCTGTGTATGCTGACGGACACACACGGACACACAAAGACACACACGGACAGCCACAGACGTCCTGTGTGTGCTGAAGGACAGCCATGGACATCCTGTGTGTGTTGGCGGACACCCACGGACGTCATGTGTGTACTGAACAGACAGCCCACGTGGGCCAAAATCACCCAAACAGTCCACGGGAAGGGCCAGCATGCTGAGTCAAAGGACCGGCGTGCTGATATGTGTACTGATGGACAGCCACGGATGTCCTGTGTGTGCTGACAGACACACACGGACACACACGGACATCCACCGACGTCCGTGGGTGTCCGCCGTCCTGTGTGTGCTGGCGGACACCCAAGGACGTCCTGTGTGTACTGAACAGACAGACCACATGGGCCAAAATCACCCGAACATTCCACGGGAATGGCTAGCGTGCTGAGTCCAAGGACCAGCGTGCTGATATGTGTAATGATGGACAGCCACAGACGTTCTATGTGTGCTGACGGACAGCCACAGACGTCCTGTGTGTGCTGATGGACACACACGGACATCCTGTGTGTCCTGACAAATACACCCGGACATCCTGTGTGTACTGAACAGACAGCCCACGTGGGCCAAAATCACTCAAACAGTCCACGGGAAGGGCCAGCGTGCTGAGTCCAAGGACCAGCGTGCTGATATGTGTACTGATGGACAGCCACGGACGTCATGTGTGTGCTGACGGACACACACGGACCGCCACGGATGTCCTGTGTGTTCTGGCAGACACCCACAGACGTCCTGTTTTTACTGAACTGATAGCCCACGTGGGCCAAAATTACCCGAACAGTCCACGCGAAGGGCCAGCATGTCGAATCCAAGGACCAACGTGCTGATATGTGTAGTGATGGACCGCCACGGACGTCCTGTGTGTGCTGACAGACACAAACACAAACACGGACACACACATACAGCCACGGACGTCCTGTGTGTGCTGGCGGACACCCACGGATGTCCTGTGTGGACTGAACAGACAGCCCACGTGGGCCAAAATCACCCGAACAGTCCACGGGAGGGGTCAGCGTGCTGAGTCCAAGGACCAACGTGCTGATATGTCTACTGGTGGACAGCCACAGACGTCGTGTGTGTGCTGACGGACAAACATGGACAGCCACGGACGTCCTGTGTGTGCTGACGGACACACACGGACGTCCTGTGGTTACTGACGGACACCCACGGACGTCCTGTGTGTACTAAAAAACATCCCACGTGGGCCAAAATCACCCGAACAGTCCACGGGAAGGGCCAGCGTGCTGAGTCGAAGGACCAGCGTGCTGATATGTATACTGATGGACAACCACGGACGTCCTGTGTGTGTTGACGAACACACACGAACAGCCACAGACGTCCTGTGTGTGCTGACGGACAGCCACGGACGTCCTGTGTGTGCTGGCGGACACCTACGGACGTCCTGTATGTACTGAACAGACAGCCCACGTCAGCCAAAATCACTCAAACAGTCCACGGGATGGGCCAGCATGCTGAGTCCAAGGACCAGCGTGCTGATATGTGTACTGATGGACAGCTACAGACGTCATGTGTGTGGTGACGGACACACAGGACACACACGGTCAGCCACAGACGTCCTGTGTGTGCTTGCGGACACCCACAGACGTCATGTGTGTACTGAACAGACAGCCTACGTGGGCCAAAATCACCCGAACAGTCCACAGGAAGGGCCAGCGTGCTGAGTCCAAGGACCAGCATGCTGATATGTGTACTGATGGACAGCCGCGGACATCCTGTGTGCGCTGACGGACACACACGGACACACACAGACACACACAGACAGCCACAGACGTCCTGTGTGTGCTGACGGACAGCCACAGACGTCCTGTGTGTGCTGGTGGACACCCACGGACGTCCTGTGTGTACTGAACAGACAGCCCACGTGGGCCAAAATCACCCAAACAGTCCACGGGAAGGGCCAGCGTGCTGAGTCCAAGGACCGGCGTGATGATATGTGTACTGATGGACAGCCACAGACGTCCTGTGTGTGCTGACGGACAAACACAGACACACAGGGACAGCCACGGACATCCGTGGGTGTCCGCCGTTGTGGGAACAAAAATTTGCACTGTCGATTTCCGTTTAAATAAGGAAACTAGGAAAACCCTAATTTCCCAGAGGACTCGGATATCTGCTAATTACCACATGTCAAGCAATCAGAACACGAGAATAACAACGATAAGAATAAGAAATCGAAAAAAGAGACCAAAGTAGATCTTATTCCGAATCTGCGTATGAGCGTTTACAACAAGGTATAAGCCTGGGCTCGAGAGCTGTCGGAGAGATTCCTAGTTCTAGCAACCCTAAGACGGCTAAGCCTAATTGAGTCGCAGCTCGAAATAACAAAAACGGAAAATTGCCTAAATTGCTCTAAGTGCTAAGTTTGCTCTGAAAAATTCTCTCTTTATGCTCCTCGCCTAGGACTCCTTATATACTAGCTCCAAGGTTGGTTTACGCTTTTAATCTTCTGCCCTTAAGACGTCATAGCATAAAAATGAAGATATTTCATTTTTCCCGATCTTCACAATTATCTTCAAAACATCCGTATTTATCCGCGGAAACTTGACATTTATCCTCCCTTGTGGACCAAGCGTAAACCGTGCGGTGGTTTACGGGCTTTTGGTTAAGAAATCGTAGGATGGGCCTCGAGTCGTGTCTTAGGTCCCTATGGGCCGTCTTCCGACTCGATACGTTTCTTACGATTTCTTTCGATAAAGAACAAACTTTCCGTGGTTTTTAACTCGCAAAGTTTGATCGATAATTTTGAATAGCGGAAAACATAGACTGAGCTTGCTACGGTCTTCGGGAGATAGCATTTTAAGGTTTGACGAGAATGCATGGACTGGTGTCGTCTTGACGTTTCGGAAGAGCTCAGTCGCTATGCAGCGACCGAGCGGGACGAGCTCTCGGTCGAAAGAAAACAAAATATAGGTTCTATTATACGCGGATCCATAAATGATCCAATTACCATCCTTCTTTTTTGTTTTGTAGGAGTTAAAAAAAAATATGATGGTTCTGTTGCTTTATATATCATTTTTTTTATCTGTCTATAATTCAGCAATCCCAAAGTGTCTTTTTTTTTTGTTTTTGTAAATAAGCTTCCGGTGTGAAAACAAAGTTTGTGACGTTGAGATGTGCCCGAATATGGAAAATATCATTTTAAATACCCCTTTCTTATCCCATACTACTCTTTCAATATATAATCTAATTTTTTTAATCTAAAAAATTTCATATCGAATTCGAAGTGCCATGCTATTATTACTTAACTAATTCATATTTCCGAGGGCGAAGGCATAGTATTTTTTCTTTAAAATAAAAAAACTCCTTGGTGCCAAGCGTGAGGGAATGCTACACGTTTGGTAATTTCTCCTCCGACTAGGATAAAGGATGCTATTGAAGCGGCAAATCCCATGCATATTGTCTGTACATCGGGTCGCACGAGCGGGACGAGCGCTCGGTCGCTACGTAGCGACCGAGCTTGGCCGAGAGATCGGTCGCTACGTAGCGACCAAGCTTTGGCTCGGTCGCTACGTAGCGATCGAGCGGGTTGGATGCTCGGTCGCTACGTAGCGACCAAGATCGGCTCGGACTTGGTTGCTACGTAGCGACCGGACAGCGTGTATGTGCGGTAGCTACGCAATGACCGAGCTTGGTTCGTTTGCTTTGAATCTTCAAGGATACTTCTTCGTAAAAACTTCGTATTGGTTATTTTTTACGAAAATTATATCTTTCTTTTTACTACCTCTTTCGGAAATGTGATTTCTGAGGGTTTTCGGGTGATAATTCCGTCGTAACCGTTTTGACCCAATAGTTAGCCCCCCAGCCCGTTAGGACCATGCATCGTAGGGTCCTAGCGTGCGGTTAGGCATGTTTGGCAAGTTAGGCGTGTTGGACGGAATTAATATCCAAATGTCCGAGTTTGAATAGTAACTTCTCATGCCTATAAGAAGGGAGGTAACTTGTTTCTAGTTTTTCACTTCATTATCTTCTCAAAGTTTAAGAGTGAAAAGGTCCTTTCAATTTTCACTCTCTGGCATTGAGATTTTTCCTTTCCCTCCCTGTTGAGAATGTCTCAAGGGATTTCGGGAAACGCTCGGCCTACTATCTTCAATTGCGAAACTGTCTGTGACCAACGCGGTGAGGTTGTTCGAGAGATCGACTCCGCTGACCCTGCCGAAGCTGACGCACATTGGGTGGCTTTGTCCAACGTGGAAGAACCGCCTCCCGAGCCGTGGGTTCCCGTGAGGCCTTTTTCGGAAAGGGTCATCGGGAGACCGAGCAGGTGTACCCTCCCATTCCTTGGGACCGTACGCAGCTTCTGTCACGTTCCGGAAAACGTGGATTTTCGATTACCCCTCGAGGGGGAGAGGGCTGACGAACATCCCAAAGGCTTTTTTACTTTGTACGAGGAGCATCTGATGCGTGCTCGCCTATGGTTTCCCATACCGTCGGTTATAGTAGTGTTTCTGAACCTTTTGGAAGTTTCGATAAGTCAGATTTCTCCCCGCGGTATAAACCACCTTGTCGGGTTGCTAGTCTTGGGATACGAGCGAGGCATAGAGCTTACTGCTGAATATCTCGAAGCTTTCCTTACGATGTCTCGTGTTGGGGCCGATCGTCTGTATGGTTTTAGACCGCGTACTTTTATGGAGGTCCTGAAAGGATTCCCTCAGGGCGATCGTGGATGGAAGAGTTACTTTTTTTACGTTAGATTGGATCAAGCCTCGGTTGCCGTGGAGTGCCTTCCCTCGTTTAGGCGACTGTGGGGGGTAGGAGGTAACGTGTTGAATGATCACTCGTTATTTTCTTACCACCCACTTTTTTTTACTTTATATCTGAACTATGTCTATTTTGTAGTGCACAACCCCATTCCTCCTTTTCTGGAAGATCTGTGCGTCGTTCGAAACCTTCTCCGTGGTGGCCCGCTGCTTTGGGGTTACTTTTCTCCCGAGAGGGTCCGTGCTGCGGTCGAAACTCATCGATCTTGTTTCAGCTCGTCGATTGATGATGACATGGGGGTGTTTTTTGAAGATACTTCCTTGCCTGCTGTCTATGCCACTGGGCAGAGCAGTGGTCAAAGGCCGCCCGACGCTGAGGATGATGCAGAACCGACCGTTGAGGATCCCGTCTTTGGTGGGTGAGAAGGTAGCGATTGGACGGACTGATCCTTTGTGTCGATGGTTGAGTTGGATTATCGTTTATTTGTTTTCGGCCGAGTGTGGCCTTTTAAATTTGGATTTCGTTTAGGCCTAGATGGCTGTATTTGTATTTTCCGGGACTGGTCGTTGGTGGCTTTGAATCCCTTACCGCTTTACGCAGTTTATATATATGATGAATGTTTCATCTCAAATTTTCCTGAGTATGTTCGAAGTAAATATGAGTTGTCGTCTCATATTTAGTTCCGCTGAGACGTTCAATCTGTTGGTTCATTCGTGATTCTCGTAGAAAATTACTTATCTCTACGATTTTCGGGAACATTGAGATGTGAACAGAGAGACATGGTTTAGGATCTCGTATCTTTTGGATATCATGTCTTGAGATGTTTGAGACCAGAGCGTTGGGTTTAGGGCAAGACCTAGGTTTACTTTCGGTTGAGGTTTGTGCGGTGACTAGCCGGCTATCGTTTTTCCTGTTGCGATTTCTTCCTGACTCGCACCGATTTAAAGTCCGCGATAGGTTCTCGGCTTATATGACTTGTATGGTACGAATCGAGCATCTTCTTAGAGGCAATTTTTAAGCCAACTGGGAGTGCTAAACCAAAATTTCAGATTTTTGTTGTAGCGCGCTTTCGTCCTAGTGTTGGACGTTTTTGAAGATCAAAAGAGTGATCGAATTGCGTCTGTTTAAGACGGCTGGCGTGTTCGTCGGGGCCAATCGACGAACCGGGTGTAAGTTTTTTGTGGTCGCGTTCGGACAATTTGTTAGTATTATCTTCGAATTTAAACTTTGCGACGTCTCGCAGTTGTTTCGAGGATTATACGTGAATCTTTGTGTGTTTGAAAGATTATAATTTTATGATTTTGAGCCGTATGAGGCTGCAGACAAGAGTCTTAACGTTTCCAGGCGGGTCCTGAAAGTTTTTGCGTTTAACCGAATCGTAAACGTTTTTGAAAAAAAGGAGCAACGTAGATTATAGTATTCATTTTTGAAGTTTCTAAAAACTCGATTACAATAACGAAGATTTTTCGAAGTGGGAGTATACGAGTATACGCACCCACTCCCCCCCCCCCTCCTTTTTAGAGAGGGGGATAGCTGAACTCGTCTTTTGACGAGCTGCCTATGTACCCCTTTCGAGGATCAAGCCATCTCGTAGTTTTGCTTCATGCCGCGAGTGTTTTTACTCGGCGGTAGACGTCGCGCTGTCCGCCTTGACTGTGTTGATCGTGGCTGGGTCAACGCTATTTTCCGGATGTTCCGGTTGAGTTGTAGCGTGGGCTTCGGACTCGTGTCGAGTTTCGGCGTCCGATGCGTTTGCGTTGGTAGACAATTTTAATTCGTCTTTTCTTGGGGCGTTTTTGGCTGAAGATGGATCTATCTTCGTGTGTTTGCCGTTTGCAGTTGCAGAAGTCGTGATTTGCCTTAACTTGTGCTCTGCGAGGAAGCATAGCCGCAACTGTTTTTGGCATCCCCAGATAGCCGCGACTTCGCTTGGGGTTGGGAATTTGAGACCCATGTGGTAGGTCGACGGAACTGCCTGCATGGCGTTGAGCCATGGGGTTCCCATGATCACGTTGTAGATAGCGGGATGATCGACTACCGCGAACTCGACGATTTTCGTGATCTCCTTGGCCATGACTGGCAACTGGATCGATCCAAGAGTCATCGATACTTCGCCTGAAAAACCCGTGAGCGGTTTTGGCGTCGGAATTACTTCTCCGAGTTTGATGCTCATCCGCTTGAGAGTGTCGCGAAATATTACGTTGACCGTGCTTCCCGTGTCGACGAGTATCCTTCCGACTTCTAAGTCTCGTATGACAAGATCTATGATGAGCGGATCGCAGTGAGGTTGATCGATGCTGCCGGCTTCCTCCTTTGTGAAGGTGATCGAGCAATTTTGGCCATCTCGGGGAGGAGACCATGTAGGCCAATTTGCACTCGACTCTGCCTTCCATTGGTAAGCCTTGATGGCCGACACAGTGTCGCCGCAGTATTGTGATCCTCCGATGATCATGTTGACTCTGCGACGATTGTTATCATTCCCCTTGTCGTCCGGCCTCCTACCGCGTTTATCCCCGGGTTGGTTTTGTTGAGGGGATTTTTCAGCGGGCGGATTTCTGTCCGTCTTTCGAGGGCGATCAGAGTCGAGGATGAGATCCTTGACGCTGGTCACTTCCGAGAGCTCTCCAGCGAGCATCTTCGCGGCCAGCCTTGCTCCCAAGACTTTGCAGTTGGTCGTGGAGTGTCCTCGGGACTGGTGGAGCTCGCAGAAGGTGTTTTCGTCGTACCCTTGATTGCGGGTCCACGTGTTGCCCATGGTTCGGCCTTGATCCGAATTGATCGCATAATTATGCGCCCCTTGGAGATCTTCCCCCTCGTGATGAACGTACTTGTCGTTACGAGAGTTCTTCTTTCTCCCCTTCGGATCCACGTTCTTCGAGGATGGTCTTGCCGCCTTATGTTTTTGCGATAAGACTTTAGTTTCTTCCTCGACTATGATGTAGTCCGTCGCTTTGTGGAGGGCGCCCTGGATCGTTCGCGGTTTGTCGAGACTTATCCACTTTCTGAATTTCGACTTGTACCAGAGCGTCTTTCTCAGCGCGTCGATGGCCACTTTGTCGCTTATCCCGCTGACCCTGGACATTATCAGCTTGAACCGACTGATAAACTCGCGGAGGGGTTCGTCTTCCCTCTGGGAGAGACTCCAGATATCAACATCGGAAGTTTCTCTGTCTATGAATACAAAGTATTGTTTGAGAAATTCCGATGCGAGCTGTCGGAAACTCCCGATGGTGTTGCGATGAAGGCGTGCGAACCACTCGAGCACCGCTCCTTCCAGATTTTTGACGAACAGGCGGCAGTAGCCGGCATCCTTTTCGCCGTCCTTCAGTTTAGCTCTTCCCATTGCGATGTGGAAAGCCTGAAGGTGCGCTTTTGGATCGGCCGTACCATCGTACTTTGGTACTTTGATTTTTCCCGGATCAGATACCCTCATATCCGAAATGCGACTGGTAAAAGGGGTCTTCCGAGCTCATTCCAGCAGTCGATCGATTTCGGGGGCAGCACTAGTAGCATGATGGATTTGAGACTTTACGGCCCTTACTTCCGCCGCAGGCTTGGTGATGTAGTCGCGAAGATCGCGGATATCCGATGTTTCGTCAGTAGATTTCCGAGCCTGTCGGCGTTTACTGCGAGTGAGCTCGGTTTGCCTTTCAGCCAGCTCCTCTGGTTCATTCCAATAGGCGATTTCCTCTTCTTCCGTCATTGGGTTTTCGAACGGGGAGCTTTCCCGAGTAGATCGGCTTCTGGTCCTTCTTGGATGTCTGTCGACGTCCTCGTCGGTGTCGTTGGAGACATCGCTAGGATCCAGGTCAATGCACTCGGGTTCGTTACCCTCCGAGTCCTTTGCAGGGGGCGGAGGACTTTCAGGGTTCCCCTTTTTGGTGGGAGATTTCTCGCTAGGGTTTTGACCCGAAGGTCGTTCCCGAGCGACTCCAGATCTGTCGAGTGGGGTCGCGAAGTCGAGCTTCTTCCCGTGGATTTTGGTGGTTCCGCGGGGACGGATTGCTCCAGTCCTTTCCGTTAACGTTTCAACCTGTTTGGTCAAGGTACTCACGAGCTTATCCTGTTCTTCCGACCTTTTCTCATAGGTGGCGAACATCTTTTAAAACTCCTCGAGCTTCCCGGCGTTGGCTTGTGCGTTGGCCGCGGATACGTCCGCTGCTGGAGTGTGGAGATCGGTGCCGCTGCCTCCGTTAAGAGGAGTCTGCACGTTATCCGTACCCACCCTCCTTCTAGCGCTAAACTGTGGGAACCGAAATTTGCACTGTCGATTTCCGTTTAAATAAGGAAACTAGGAAAACCCTGATTTCCCAGAGGACCCGGATATCTGCTAATTACCACACGTCAAGCAATCAGAACACGAGAATAACAACGATAAGAATAAAAAATCAAAAAAAGAGAGCAAAGTAGATCTTATTCCGAATCTGCGTATGAGCGTTTACAACAAGGTATAAGCCTGGGCTCGAGAGCTGTCGGCGAGATTCCTAGTTTTAGCAACCCTAAGACGGCTAAACCTAATTGAGTCGCAGCTCGAAATAACAAAAACGGAAAATTGCCTAAATTGCTCTAAGTGCTAAGTTTGCTCTGAAAAGTTCTCTCTTTATGCTCCTCGCCTAGGACTCCTTATATACTAGCTCCAAGGTCGGTTTAAGCTTTTACTCTTCTGACCTTAATCCGTCATAGCATAAAAATGGAGATATTCCATTTTTCCCGATCTTCACAATTATCTTCAAAACTTCCGTATTTATCCGCGGAAACTTGACATTTATCCTCCATTGTGGACCAAGCGTAAACCGTGTGGTGGTTTACGGGCTTTTGGTTAAGAAATCGTAGGATGGGCCTCGAGTCGTGTCTTAGGTCCCAATGGGCCGTCTTCCGACTCGATACGTTTATTACGATTTCTTTCGATAAAGAACGAACTTTCCGCGGTTTTTAACTCGCAAAGTTTGATCGATAATTTTGAATAGCGGAAAACATAGACTGAGCTTGCTACGGTCTTCGGGAGATAGCATTTGAAGGTTTAACGAGAATGCATGGACTGGTGTCGTCTCGACGTTTCGGAAGAGCTAGGTCGCTATGCAGCGACCGAACTTTGGCTCGAGCCCGGTCGCTACGTAGCAACCGATCTTGGCTCGGGCTCGGTCGCTACGTAGCGACCGAGCTTGGCTCGGGCTCGGTCGCTACGTAGCGACCGAGCGGGATGAGCGCTCGGTCGCTACGTAGCGACCGAGCTTTGGCTCGAGGTCGGTCGCTACATAGCGACCGAGCGGGACGAGCGCTCGGTCGCTACGTAGCGACCAAGCTTTAGCTCGAGCTCGGTCACTACGTAGCGACCGAGCGGGACGAGCACTTGGTCGCTACATAGCGACCGAGCTTTGGCTCGAGCTCGGTCGCTATGTAGCGACCGAGCAGGACGAGCGCTCGGTCGCTACGTAGCAACCGAGCTTGGCCGAGCTCGGTCGCTACGTAGCGACCAAACGGGACGATCGCTCGGTCGCTACGTAGCGTGTATGTGCGGTAGATACGCAATGATCGAGCTTGGTTCGTTTGTTTTGAATCTTCAAGGATACTTCTTCGTAAAAACTTCGTATTGGTTATTTTTTACGAAAATTATTTCTTTCTTTTTACTAACTCTTTCGGAAATGTGATTTCCGAGGGTTTTTGGGTGATAATTCTGTCGTAACCTTTTTGACCCTAACAGCCGTCCTGTGTGTGCTGGCGGACACCCACGGACGTCCTGTGTGTACTGAACAGACTGACCACATGGGCAAAAATCACCCGAACAGTCCACGGGAAGGGCCAGCGTGCTGAGTCCAAGGACCAGCATGCTGATATGTGTACTGATGGACAGCCACAGACGTTCTGTGTGTGCTGACGGACAGCCACGGACGTCCTGTGTGTGCTGACGGACACACACGAACGTCCTGTGTGTGCTGAGAAACACACACGGACGTCCTGTGTGTACTGAACAGACAGCCCACGTGGGCCAAAATCACTCGAACAGTCCATGGGAAGGGCCAGCGTGCTGAGTCCAAGGACCAGCGTGCTGATATGTGTACTGATGGACAGCCACGGACGTCATGTGTGTGCTGACGGACACACACAGACAGCCACGGACGTCCGGTGAGTGCTGACAGACACCCACGGACGTCCTGTGTGTACTGAACAGACAGCCCACGTGGGCCAAAATCACCCAAACAGTCCACAGGAAGGGCCAGCGTGCTGAGTCCAAGGACCAACGTGCTGATATGTGTACTGATGGACAGCCACGGACGTCCTGTGTGTGCTGACGGACACAAATGGACACACACGGACACACACGGACAGCCACAGACGTCCTGTGTGTGCTGGCGGACACCCACGGACGTCCTGTGTGGACTTAACAGACAGCCCACGTGGGCCAAAATCACCCGAACAGTCCACGGGAAGGGTCAGCATGCTGAGTCCAAGGACCAACGTGCTGATATGTCTACTGATGGACAGCCACAGACGTCCTGTGTGTGCTGACGGACGCAGACTGACAGACACTGACACACACGGACAGCCACGGACATCCTGTATGTGCTGGCGGACACCCACGGTGTAATAACCCTCATGAGCCAATAAATTTTTGGTCGAGAAAAATCCCGCTCGACCAGTTTTTAGTTGGTTCAACAAGGATTAATAAAAATAAAAATCGACCCGGTAGATTAATCTCTCGAATGGACTGTCTTGTGATTGAAAGACATTCACTTGATAGTTTGGTCGAGTCTTAAATATTTTGGTCGAAGTTTTATTAAGCTGGAAGAGATTTTCCGAGAACAAGACGAGAGCCAAAGACAAGGAATATTTGGTTAAAAAGTGATTTAAAATTACTGACCAACTTCTGAGATAATTTTAGAACTAAGTTATGTCCTTCACCAGCCTGGTTGTGCAGTTATTCAGTCTTAGACCTGCTAAGCGTCAAGCCACTGCTGGTAGGGCTTACGCTTTAGAGTTACCAGGACCATCAGGAGCAACACATAGTTTTGTAGCTCCCGAAGTAGCATCCCGACTCAATGGAGAATTCACTAAGGTGAATTTATCCATTCCCGTTCTAACTCCCGGAGATCATGTTCTTGAAACTGAAGGTTGTATTCTAACAGTTCCAATCATTATCCAAGATATGGTTTTTCCGGCTGATTTGTTAGTTCTCCCCTTAGAGAGGTACGAGGTAATCTTAGGGATGGATTGGCTGTCAAGTTACCGAGCTCACCTGGATTGTGGTCGAGGGAAGATTGTTTTTGAGAGAGATACCCAACCCTCTTTAGCTTACCATGGCATAGTACCAAGTGATGGAGCGTCACTAGTGTCAGCATTGAGAATTGAAAACCTTTTGGAGAAGGGTGAAGAAGTATACTTAGTGACCTTAGTTGCTGGACCAGTAGAAGACGAGAAAGAGCAGAACATGGAAGAAATACCAGTAGTCAAATAATATGAGGACGTGTTTAAGGCATTAGAGGGATTGCCGCCATCTAGGAGTAACCCCTTTAGTATAACCTTAGAACCCGGATCAGCTGCAATAGCAAAGGCACCATACCGAATGGCACCAGCAGAACTCGCTGAGTTGAAGCAGCAGTTAGCTGATTTGTTAGACAAAGGTTTCATACGTCCTAGTTCATCACCATGGGGAGCACCCGTGCTATTTGTAAAGAAGAAAGACGGAAGCATCCGGTTATGTATTGATTATCGTGGAATCAATAACGTAACCATAAAAGACAAGTACCCACTCCCAAGAATTGATGAGCTATTAGACCAGTTACAAGGTGCAAGCTGGTTTTCGAAGATTGATTTAGCTTCAGGTTATCATCAGATTCCGATTTTCGAAACCGATATCATGAAGACCGCCTTTAGAACCCGCTATGAACACTTTGAGTTCGTAGTAATGCCTTGTGGTCTTACAAATGCCCCGGCTGCATTTATGCGACTGATGAATGAAGTATTTTGGGATTACCTGGATGAGTTTGTTATCATATTCATTGACGACATCCTCATATATTCCCGAAGTGCAGAAGAACACGAAAGGGATCTGCGACTAGTTTTGGAGCGTCTCCGAGATCAAAAGCTTTTTGCTAAGCTTAGTAAATGTCGTTTCTGGAAAAGAGAAGTTGGCTTCTTAGGACATCGAGTGTCAGAAGAAGGAGTTGCCGTCGATCCAGAAAAGATAGCTGCTATTAAGGAATGGCCGCATCCGACTTCTGTTACCGAGATTCGAAGTTTTCTTGGATTGGCCGGCTATTACAGAAAGTTTGTCCCAGGATTTGCAAGCGTATCAAAGCCTTTGACTCGTCTTACCGGTAAAGGGATTGCTTATGAATGGAGTATAGAATCCGAGAAAGCATTCGAAAAGTTAAAAGAAGCTTTGACGACTGCACCTATCTTAGCATTGCCTAAGCCTAACCAACCATACACTGTGTATACGGATGCATCTCATGTTGGTTTAGGTTGTGTGCTGATGCAAGACGATAAGGTAATCGCCTATGCATCTAGGCAACTAAGAAAGCATGAAGCAAATTATCTGACACATGACCTAGAGATGGCTGCAGTAGTATTTGCCCTTCGGATTTGGCGATCAAATTTGTATGGTGAGAAGATCCAAGTGTTCACGGACCATAAAAGCCTTAAGTATATTTTCACTCAACCTGATCTGAACCTAAGGCAAAGACGATGGATGGAGTTCGTAGCTGATTACGACATGCAGATCCTATACCATCCAGGAAAAGCCAACGTTGTTGCAGATGCGTTAAGCAGAAGGAAAGTTGATGTAGATATTGAAAAAGAACTCCAGAACCTGGAAGCGGAATTCATGATGATTAGTTTGGCTGCCTTAGAAGGAGAGGAAAGAGAACCTCTAGGACTACAAGCAGTAAGCCAAGCTGGTTTACTTTCTCGTATCCGAGAATATCAAATGAGAGATGTGAACCTGAAGAAGATACGAGAGCAGTTGAATGAAGGAAACTTCGGAGGATATCAAGTTGCAAGTGATGCAACTTTGTTACTCAATGGTCGAGTAACTGTTCCGAAAGGAGAAGGACTTCAAGAGGAGATTCTAAGGACTGCACTCCATTCTCTCTTAAGCATTCATCCCGGGAGCACAAAGATGTATCGAGATATCAGAAGATATTACCACTGGCCAGGGATGAAGAGAGATGTTGCCATATGGGTTTCCCAGTGTCAGAGTTGCCAGCGGATAAAAGCTTAACACCAAGTCCCAGGTGGCTTACTTCAAAGCTTACCTATCCCTGAATGGAAATGGGATGCAGTAGCGATGGACTTTATTTCTGGTTTACCTCGAGCACCCGGCCGTGGGAATGATGCAGTTTGGGTGATTGTCGATCGTCTCACCAAATCTGCTCATTTCCTACCGATGAAACTTACAGAAAAAGTTGAGACGTTAGAAGAGCTGTATTTGGAGGAAATAGTAAAGCTTCATGGGGTACCAGCAAATATAGTTTCAGACCGAGACCCACGCTTTACAGCTGAATTTTGGCGAGCCTTTCAACAAGCCTTGGGAACTGATTTGCATATGAGTACAGCGTTTCATCCAGAAATCGATGGCCAAACCAAAAGAACCATTAGAACTCTGGAAGATCTGTTAAGGTTGTGTATCCTAGACTGGAATGGTCCGTGGGAAATTTTTTGCCGCTGATAGAATTCTCCTACAACAATAGCTACCACTCTAGTATTGGTATGTCACCATATGAAGCATTGTATGGTCGACCTTGTAGAACGCCAGTATGTTGGGCAGAAGTTGGTGAGAGAAGAATTCTTGGTCCAGAAATAGTAAATGAGGCTGCAGAGAAAGTAAGGATAATTCAAGCCAATATGAAGAAGGCTCAAGACCGACAAAAGAAGTATGCAGACCGCGGTAGAAGAGAAGTCATTTTTGCAGTAAATGATTTAGTCTTCTTGAAAGTAGCTGCACAAAGAGGAAAGGATCGATTTGGAAAAATTGGGAAGCTAGCTACTCGTTACATTGGGCCGTACCGAATTGTCGCCAGAGTTGCAGAAGTAGCCTATAGACTAGAACTTCCACACGATATGCCTATGCATCCGGTATTTCATGTGTCGATGCTGCATAAGCATATACCATATCCGAATATGGTCGAGCCGCAGCTACCAGAGAACTTGCAACCTAACCTCACTTATCCTGAAGGTCCTTTGCGAATAGGCGAGCGTCGTATCAAGAAATTGAAAAATAGAGAAATTTTGCAAGTTCAAGTATTTTGGGGAAAGCGACAGAGAGTTGTTATAACATGGGAGGATGAAGATAAGTTCCGAGTTGATTATCCAGAACTCTTCTCAGATACCCCAGTCGTCCAGTAAAAGGTGTACACTTGTATTTTGAGAATTCGAGGACAAATTCTTTTAAGGGGGGGAAGAGTGTAATAACCCTCATGAGCCAATAAATTTTTGGTCGAGAAAAATCCCGCTCGACCAGTTTTTAGTTGGTTCAACAAGGATTAATAAAAATAAAAATCGACCCGGTAGATTAATTTCTCGAAGGGACTGTCTTGTGATTGAAAGACCTTCACTTGATAGTTTGGTCGATTCTTAAATATTTTGGTCGAATTTTTATTAAGCTGGAAGAGATTTTCCGAGAACAAGACGAGAGCCAAAGACAAGGAATATTTGGTTGAAAAATTATTTAAAATTATTTACCAACTTCTGAATTAATTTTAGAACTAAGTTATGTCCTTCACCAGCCTGGTTGTGCAGTTATTCAGTCTTAGACTTGCACCTGCCTGCTTGCCTAGCTTCTTCAGTAACTGGCACATGATAATCACAAGCTGCCTGCTTGCCTTGTTTCTTAGATTGTCATGTGAGAAGCACATGAAAGGGCTGGAGTTTCTTCAGGTTAAGGAAAGGACAGCAGCTTGTGCTGAGAGTGCTGAAGCAGCTTGCCAGCTGTCCCCACTCAGCTTAGCTTTGTCCTGAGTGAAACCCTCACCTGAAGCAAGCTCACCTCATATTTAACCCCTCTCCAGCTGCTTCCCACGTTCAGAACCCTGCAGAAAAACCTAGAGAATTTCAGAGAGAAAGAGAGAAAGAAGAACAGAAAAATCAGTGAGAAAAATCAAGAAAAAAAATTGGTAGTGACCTAATCTTCAACCTTAGCTCAGTTTGTTACCTTGAGAAATATCAAAAGGTGAGATTTTTAAATAAAACCCTAGACCTAGTTGAGTTCAGATCATGATCAGACCTTGATCTTTCTCTTTGATCAGTCCAGCCACAAGCTTACCTTGGAGAAGAGGATCAGCTGAGGCCATCTAGTCCTTTGGTTCGTCTTGGTAAGCTTTGGTCTCCTTGCCTCAGTCAGTATCTGATCAGAACAGTTGATGTTTAGTTTGAGTCTTGGTCGGATCAGTTGTATAAGTTCTGATACAGTTCAGTTCTTGTTAATTTCGGTTTGAATCAACCTCTTAGAAACACCAGCTATGATGTTCTGATCTAGCTTTGATTAAACCAATTTGAACTCAAGTCTGATCTTGTCCTGAACTTTGGTAGAATGACTAGAACCAATCTGAACTGGTTTAGTTTGAGTCGAACCAAGCTTGAACTGATCTGATCTAAGGTGTTAAAGTATGAACCAAACTGATCTTGTAGTCATTCACTTCTGTTTCAGGTCAGAGGTGGAGTAAGGCTTTAGGTATCCAACCAGTTCCAAGACTAATCTCTTAGGTGAGTCTAGACAGAAGATGAATGTGTACATGATTGAGTTTAAATAGTAGTATCTCAATTAGATAGTAAATTCCTTGAATCCTTTAAGAAGTGTATGGTGTTTACTTAGTGTAAACACTTACACTTAAAGACTAATCAAAAGGTTAAAGTGAGATTAATCATAATCATAGTATTTGTTCTCAAGTACTAATCTTAATTATGAAATAATCATGGTTTTGATTATGGATTAATTTGGTTGAATTAAGAATTAATCTGGTTTAATTTAGAATTAATCTGAGATTAATTAAGGAGTAATCATGATTAATTAAGTATTAATCTTGCATTAATTAAAGATTAATATGAGATTAATTAAGGAGTAAATTATGATCAATTAAGGATTAATTATGTATTAATTTGAAATAATTATGGAAGTAAAATCATGTGAAGTCTTGTTATATTCACTATCCCTAAAGCCTCCGCATTACCGTGACTTGGTCCTGCGAACGGAACAAGGTCATGAAGACACGATGATGGGGTAGCTCCCTGGAGACTGTGTACTGCATGACGATGCAGTGTCGGATTGTTCATACCGGACATTCGACAATGATGGTGATGCTAACTCACTAGTCTCGATTCGCCTTAGTGGTTTCTCGGGTCTAGTTTATATATTGTATTATCTGATTATGGTAACGGGCGGGTGTTGTGGAAGTGATGCTTAAAAATAAGAATTCACAATGATGATCGATATTAAAGTATAGTACTAGTACTTGCATGATCATGTATATGCATTTGATAATTGCTTGATTTATTATTGATTGTGTTGTGATTCTAGATTCACTGAGTAAACTAGTTGCTCATGACTCATTTGTGTGTGCATGTAACCCTTAGGCGGGAGACACTTAAATCTTTTGGACGGAAGGATCGGCCAACCAGCGGTAGTATTTTGTTGTCCTTGCAACGTACGTTTT
Source organism: Brassica napus (assembly GCF_020379485.1). Classification (NCBI taxonomy): domain Eukaryota; kingdom Viridiplantae; phylum Streptophyta; class Magnoliopsida; order Brassicales; family Brassicaceae; genus Brassica; species Brassica napus. The sequence continues at coordinate 33,309 of NW_026016561.1, read as the reverse complement.
GATGTATATTTACTTAAAACGTTGTTGGGCGATAGGCCGTAGGGTAAACTATAACAGTTTGTAAGATGTTTAAAGTAGCTAAATAATGTATAAAAGATGTTTATAAATCACGAGTTCTCATATGATATTAGTCCTTGTCCGGGACGAACTAACTATCGAATATTGCTTTATCGGGTTGAAAAGCCTAGAGTAATATCCGATAGGAGTGTCTGTGTTCTTTGGTTGTTGGTCTAAGGTGAACATCGACCATGTCATTTCCGGTTATCTACGATCAGGGGTGTCACACACGGACGTCCTGTGTGTACTGAACAAACAGCCCACATGGGTCAAAATCACCCGAACAGTCCACGGGAAGGGTCAGCGTGCTGAGTCCAACGACCAACATGCTGATATCTCTACTGATGGACAGCCACGGACGTCCTGTGTGTGCTGACGGACACACACGGATAGCCACGGACATCCTGTGGTTGCTGACGGACACACACGGACGTCCTGTGTGTGCTGACGGACAGCCACAGACGTCCTGTATGTACTGAACAGACAGCCCACATGGGCCAAAATCACCCAAACAGTCCACGGGAAGGGTCAGCGTGCTGAGTCCAAGGACCAACGTGCTGATATGTGTACTGATGGACAGCCACCGACATCCTGTGTGTGCTGACGGACACACACGAACACGCACGAACAGCGACGGACGTCTTGTATGTGCTGGCGGATAGCCATGGACGTCCTGTGTGTGCTGGCGGACACCAACAGACGTCCTGTCTATACTGAACATACAGCCCACGTGGGCCAAAATCACCCAAACAGTCCACGGGAAGGGCCAGCGTGCTGAGTCCGTCACACCCCCAATCCTGGATAGGATTGTCGGGAAAGCCATGGTTCGAGGAAACTTACCAGCCGGTCTTAGGACCTTAAAGAAGGCGTTCCATGGCCAAGATAGAGGGTTAAGGACGTCAGGATGCTAGCTGGACGAAGTGAACTGGTAGCTCGACTAGCTCAACGAAACTAGGTTAAGCTCACTCCAGCTCGGCCACTAATAGGTCAGCTCCACTAGCTGGGCTACTAGCTAATCAGCTGAGGCAGCTGGGAGTCAGCTTATCTCAGCTTGACGGACTGTTCGGGTTTCGGGCCGATGGTCCGGGTCCGGGTCAGTGGCAGGCCATGAGGTCCAGCCATGTGGTCCATGAGTCGTTGGGCTCTTGTGGGCAGGCCGTGGGCTTGAGTACCAAGTCTGGGCTTGGGTTGGACGTGCCTAGAAGGTCTGGAGCCTTCTATATCCGAACAGGTACGATCTGGACCGTTGATTGTAATCGATGGAAAAGATCTGTCCCAGAAGGATGTTTCGAAGGGATGTGGCTCTTCGCAAATGACCTTTGGTTGCCTATATAAAGGATGCACGACCAGAGATCAAGGCATTCAATCAGTTTCGTGAGAAACCAAAGGCATAGGCTAAATAGAAAGGGAGAGAGAGAGATCGGCCGGAATAGGGTCGATTGTGGTGGTTTAGTACCTCCGGCAAGGAGAACAGTTTAGGAGAGAGGAGGCCGTGTGGTTATGAATACCCAGGGTATAGAGAAAGGTCTGGATAAGGACTACAAAGCCGTGGTTCAATCCAATAGGGTCAGTGGGGGTAACCACCGACTCATCGGCTAAGACCATCGGGCAGTCCGAACCGGTCTAGCCATGGACGTTTAGATTGTGTCCCATTCTTCTTATTATTTTCATCTAATTATTCTTCTACTCCTTCTGTACATTGTCTTGGCCTTGTGGATATGTTTGGATTGGTTATAACCGTGGTTCTGGTTGAGTAATGCGGTCGCGGTCCGTAACCGTCGAGTTAGGCGCGTGCATGGTCTATACCGGCCTCAGGTGATCTGATTGGATAGGGGAGGTTCGGGTCTGTTCTGAACGGTTGAAACCCTTCCCTGAACAGTCACAATGGTTCATGACTTGTGTAGGTTAAGGCGTGGTCCTTTGGCCATAGGCCGGACACATGCACGGAGACGGTTAGGTCGAACGGTTGGAACATCTGAATGGGTGCGAGTTGCCAAGGGTCATGAGTTGCCTAGAGGCACGTGTGTCCAAAGGGTACTAGTTCCCAAAGGGTGTGAGTTCCAAACAGTGCCAATGGTTCAAGGCTTTGGCCGAACCAAGTGGACATTCCGCAGCTGCATAGTCGAACGAACGGACAGTTAGTTTAACCGGAGTGTTACGTAGCAAGGTCTGATCGGTTGCAAGGCAATCTGGTTTGGGTTTGGGCCTTACTATGTGGTATGGATCCAGGCTTTTGGTTGGATCAGGTAAGAAGGTCCGTGAGCCTTTGGGCTGGACTTATTAGTGGCCGATCGCACCTAGATCTCAACCAGACGGTTAGACGGGACTATGGACGATCCGGCTATGGTTGGATGGTTCTAGCCGCAAAGGCTAAGTAGGATATCTTACAATCAACCTCGGGTTGGCGAGTAGGATAGGCGCCATATGCCTTATGTAGGGCGTAGACCCACATGATGGCAATGGAAGGCCGGTTATATCAGTACATGCTAAGTGGACGATGGCTTATCAAGTCTAGTGGTTGGATCATGTTTCATAACGATGGTTCGATGGCCGAACACCAGTATGGATAATCACGCTGCTGGAGTAAGAGTATTGATGTGATGCTTCTAGATATAAACCTTGGTGTTGACAGCTTCGAGATTGACTGAGAGTCATGACGAAGTGTGTGGCTAGTACTATGTGTCGTAGACCATAGATACTGAGCCTAAGTGTGATTGTTCAAGGAAGGCCGTGTAAGATCTGATCATGGTTGAGTATGGACGACCTGACCTCTGAATGATGGTTCAAGGTGTCGGTCCTAACCTGATTAATGAATGCATCGGTTGGTATGAACAAATCATATATGTTGTCTTGGTTAAGTCCCAAGGCCGATCAGACCAGATGATGACTCATGAGTTCCAAGTCATGTGAGGATGGTTGGTTGATTGAATTAGGATCTAATGAGCTTTGTCAGTCCAGAATTTGGACTTGGTACTATTGCCTATAAGGCAAAAGGATTTCGGATTGTGCATGATCCGAGAAAGGCCAGATGTATATCCTTTTCCTTTCGTAGACTTCTCAAAGGTTACTTATGTCTGTCGGGATGGTTGGTTGAATGACTAAGTACCTAGGGGAGCTGTTTGATGCAGGAGTCAAGATAAGGACCATAAGTAAGATCATTGATTGATCATGGTCCAGCTGTCAAGTAAGAGCAATTTGAGTCAATGGAGGACCGATTACCTAATAAGCTCCAAAGATGTGGCAAAAGTATGATCTAGCATTTTCTTATGTAGATCTAGATAGAATGGTTTAGGGGAATGGAACCTCAGAATCGTATGGCTTGGTTTGGGTTTAGGATTGACCTTTAAGCTAATTGGTAGTTGAGTAAATTGACCAAGGCTAAGGTGATTCGACCAGACAAGTGTTAGATTGGTTTTAGACCAATGGTTAACTAGAGAATAATTTGCTTCGTATCTAATGAAAGGATCTAGGCTATTAATGACTAGGGAAGTCTTTAACTAAGGTCTAAGTTAGCCCTCGCCTTTAGGCGATATTATAAATAAAGGGCAAAAATTAAGAGGTTCGACGAGGAAGTAAACCGAGCGACGTGAGGCATCGACCGCGGCCTAGGCGGCCGGGATCGGGACTTACAAATTGGTATCAGAGCATGCTTGATCCTGTTTAGGACAACGCTCTAAGATGTTGTGTTCCATACCGAAGTTATTTCCAAAACTATAATGACTATGGAACCTTAGTTGGGGTGAGCCAAGAAAGAATTGAGGTAAGCTAGGGTATCATTGTGAATGTGGGAGTTCTAAGATGAACCGGCTTAGCCAAGATACATTCTCCAAGGGCAAGACCTAAAAACAGAAAGGTTGGTCGATCTAGTATTTAGAAGTAATAGACGGGTTGGAAGGGATGGAAACAATGCAAGACTTGTTTATGGATGACCTGAACAAGGGAAGTAACATGGACCAGAGAGTGGCTTAGGTTGAAATAAACGTGCAGCATTCTACTGAAGTTAAGTGTTATCCCTTGATGGCCGTTCATAATAAATAAAGCATATGCAATATTAAAATCTGACTCAAGGGAGACACTACATGACCAGTACACGAGTGGACTTCTGATCAGATGGATCAGTTAGGACTTGGTTTAAGTCAAGGTAGGTTTCCATTGATCGAGTCAGATGGAATGAATAAATTCCAATCTGAATCCGTCCAAGGAAAGAATGAGGAAACTCATGATGTTCGTTCCAATGAATGGAAGAACATGATCTTAAGTACCGTAGTATGATGGGGATTGAGGTATATTAAAATTGCTCTTGTGAGTGGTGTGAGCATTCGCAAAGGTAAGATGCCTTGGAGAATGGTATGCGACGTTTTCCAAGTGTGTGGTCAAACCGAGATCTTACTCATCTAGGTATCCACTGGAAGTGGAAGTATTCAAGTTATTGGCAATGCCATAAGGGATGTTATGAGACGTTCTTTGTGGTGTGGTCATGCACTGAGATAGTTTCCACAAGTGGATTTGTGGTGTGGAAACACACGTACTTTTCGACACAGAGGCTACACATAATTTTGTTAGTCCGGGACTGGTCGGAAAGAGTCTGTTCTGTCTGAGTTCTGGGGATGATTCGAGACTAGTGAGGGCAGCCGGTGGGGAAATTATGCATTCACTAGGGCTCATGAAAAATATCCCGGTGATGATCCAGGAGAGAAATCTGCCTGTAGATCTGATCGAGAAAAATATCCACGCGCCTACAGAATCAAGAGATGATCCTAGGCATGAATCTGTTTGGGAAAGTATCGGGCCACTCTCGATTGCCACAAAGTTTGTGTGCAGTTGGAGACTGGCCCTCACCCGATCCAGTACCAAAGTCTGAGTCTGAGTTCAGCTCTAAGAAAAGTAGAGGTGTCAGCAGTCCAAGTAAATCGGATGCTTAGACAGGGTTGTGAAGTATTTTTGACCACAACTACCACTATGGAGCACGACAATTCTGTTGATCTGTCTGGGATCTCGTTGGTATCGAGATCCAATGTCTGAGTCTGGCTTTAAGGAAAGTAGTGGTGTCAGCAGTCCATCAGGATAGGATGCTTAGACGGGATTGTGAAGTATTTTTGACCACAATTACCACTATGGAGTGCGGCAAATTCTGTTGATCTGAATGATCTTCCTTAGGACCCGTTGGTGTCCGAGTTCCCAGATGTGTTTCGTTCGCTACAGAGTGTCCCCTCTGATAGGTCGGATCCATTTATGATAGTACTGGAACCAGGGACAGCACCACTGTCCTAAAGTCCGTTTCTGATTGCTCCTGCCGAGATGGCCGAGCCCAAGTTGACCATGTCCGAGAGAGGACCATGGTTGCAGTACAACCAAGTCGGAGTTTGACCTACGGTTGAGAATGATCAAGTCCAGTAATGGACGAGGATCAGGCCACGACCTATTCGAAGATGAACCTATGGTCGGGGTTAAACGGTCGAGTCCTTGAGTGGACCAGGACCAGAATACGATCACGTCCGTAAGTGGACCTGGATCGAATTATGACAAGGTCCAGTAAAGGACATAAGTCAAGTCTGAGGCGTTTTTGGTCTGGAGGGACTAAGATCGCAATGTGGCCAAGCCTGAAAAGGTTGTGGCCGGTTAAGGGGATGATCCAGTACGTTGTGGCTGAGGTCATGAACCTTATTGTCCATAAAGGACGCAAGAACCATAACAATATGTTAGGACTCGTTGTAGGACGAGCAGCCTAAAGATTGGACAGAGTTCATGAGGACTTGACTGGTACATCAAGTGGGGGAGACTTGTACAACCATGGTCAAAGTAATTTGATCATCAAAGTTGTCATTTGGTGGTTCTGAATCAAGCTTGTTCTATTCCCTGATCAAGACTAGAATAAGTTCGGTTGGAAATATTTTGTCTTGGGACAAGGTATAATCATCACCGGATTCGAGGACGAATCCATTTCAAGTGGGGGAGACTTGTCACGCCCCCAATCCTGGATAGGATTGTCGGGAAAGCCATGGTTCGAGGAAACGAACCAGCTGGTCTTAGGACCTTAAGGAAGGCGTTCCATGGCCAAGATAGAAGGTTAAGGACGTCAGGATGCTGAGACTTAACCTTATAAGCGAGAGAAGTCAGCTAGTACGAGTAAGACGATAGCTGGACGAAGTGAACGGGTAGCTCGACTAGCTCAACGAATCTAGGTTAAGCTCACTACAGCTCAGCCACTACTAGGTAAGCTCCACTAGATGGGCTACTAGCTCAATCAGCTGAGGCAGCTGGGAGTCAGCTCATCTCAGCCGGACTGTTCGGGTTTCGGGCCGATGGTCCGGGTCCTGGTCATTGGCGGGCCATGAGGTCCGGCCATGTGGTCCATGAGTCGTTGGGCTCTTGTGGGCAGGCCGTGGGCTTGAGTACCAAGTCTGGGCTTGGGTTGGACGTGCCTAGAAGGTCTGGAGCCTTCTATATCCGAACAGGTACGATCTGGACCGTTGATTGTAATCGATGGCCAAGATCTGTCCCAGAAGGATGCTTCGAAGGGATGTAACTCTTCGCACATGACCTTTGGTTGCCTATATAAAAGATGCACGACCAGAGATCAAGGCAGTCAATCAGTTTCGTGAGAAACAAAAGGCAGAGGCCAAATAGAAAGGGAGAGAGAGAGATCGGCCGGAAAAGGGTCGGTTGTGGTGGTTTAGTACCTCCGGCAAGGAGAACGGTTTAGGAGAGAGGAGGCCGTGTGGTTATGAATACCCAGGGTATAGAGAAAGATCTGGAGAAGGACTCCAAAGCCGTGGTTCAATCCAATAGGGTCAGTGGGGTAACCACCGAATCATCGGCTAAGACCATCGGGCAGTCCGAACCGGTCTAGCCATGGGTGTTTAGATTGTGTCCCATTCTTCTTATTCTTTTCATCTAATTCTTCTTCTACTCCTTCTGTACATTGGCGTGGCCTTGTGGATATGTTAGGATTGGTTATAACCGTGGTTCTGGTTGAGTAATGCGGTCGCGGTCTATAACCGTCGAGTTAGGCGCGTGCATGGTCTATACCGGCCTCAGGTGATCTGATTGGATAGGGGCGGTTCTGTTCTGTTCTGAACGGTTGCAACCCTTCCCTGAACAGTCACAATGGTTCATGACTTGTGTAGGTTAAGGCGTGGTTCTTTGGCCATAGGCCGGACACTCGCACGGACCAGACAGTCCATACGGACGGTTAGGTCGAACGGTTGGAATATCTGAATGGGTGTGAGTTGCCAAGGGTCATGAGTTGCCAAGAGGCACGTGTGTCCAAAGGGTAGTAGTTCCCAAAGGGTGTGAGTTCCAAACGATGCCAATGGTTCAAGGCTTAGGCCGAACCAAGTGGACAGTCCGCGACTGCATAGCCGAACGGACGGACGGTTAGTTTAACCGGAGTGTTGCGTAGCAAGGTCTGATCGGTTGCAAGGCCATCTGGTTTGGGCTTGGGCCTTACTCTGTGGTATTGATCCAGGCTTTGGGTTGGATCAGGTAAGAAGGTCCGTGAGCCTTTGGGCCGGACTTATAACTGGCCAATCGCACCTAGATCTCAACCAGACGGTTAGACGAGACTATGGATGATCCGGCTGTGGTAGGATGGTTCTAGCCGCAAAGGCTAAGTAGGATATCTTACAATCAACCTCGGGTTGGTGAGTAGGATAGGTGCCAAATGCCTTATGTAGGGAGTAGACCCACATGATGGCAATGGAAGGTCGGTCATATCAGTACATGCTAAGTGGACGATGGCTTATCAAGTCTAGTGGTCGGATAATGTTTCATAACGATGGTTCAATGGCAGAACACTAGTATGGATAGTCAGGTTGCTGGAGTAAGAGTATTGATATATTGCTTCTAGATATCAACCTTGGTGTTGATAGCTTCGAGATTGACTGAGAGTCATGACGAAGTGTGTGGCTAGTACTATGTGTCGTAGACCATAGATACTGAGCCTAAGTGTGATTGTTCAAGGAAGGCCGTCTAAGATCTGATCATGGTTGAGTATGGACGACCTGACCTCTGAATGATGGTTTAAGGTGTCGGTCCTAACCTGTTTAACGAATGCATCGGTTGGTATGAACAAATCATATCTGTTGTCTGGGTTAAGTCCCAAGGCCGATCAGACCAGATGATGACTCATCAGTTCCAAGTCATGTGAGGATGGTTGGTTGATTTAATTAGGATCTAATGAGCTTTGTCAGTCCAGAATATGGACTTGGTACTATTGCCTATAAGGCAAAAGAATTTCGGATTGTGCATGAGCCGAGAAAGGCTAGATGTATATCCTTTTCCTTTCAGAGACTTCTCAAAGGTTACTTATGTCTGCCGGGATGGTTGGTTGGTTGAATGACTAAGTACCTAGGGGAGCTGTTTGATGTAGGAGTCAAGATAAGGACCTTAAGTAAGATCATTGATTGATCATGGTGCAGCTGTCAAGTAAGAGCAATTTGTGTCAATGGAGGACCGATGAGCTAATAAGCTCCAAAGATGTGGCAAAGGTATGATCTAGCATTAACATATGTAGATCTAGATAGAATGGTTTAGGGGAATGGAACCTCAGAATCGTATAGCTTGGTTTGGGTTTAGGATTGACCTTTAAGCTAATTGGTAGTTGAGTAAATTGACCAAGGCTAAGGTGATTCGACCAGACAAGTGTTAGATTGGTTTTAGACCAATGGTTAACTAGAGAATAATTTGCTGTGTATCTGTTGAAAGGATCTAGGCTATTAATGACTAGGGAAGTCTTTAGCTAAGGTCTAAGTTAGCCCTCGCCTTTAGGCGATATTATAAATGAAGGGCAAAAATTAAGAGGTTCGGCCAGGAAGTAAACCGAGCGACGTGAGGCATCGACCACGGCCTAGGCGGCCAGGATCGGGTCTTACAGAGTCCAAGGACCAGTGTGCTGATATGTATACTGATGGACAGCCACGGAAATCCTGTGTGTGCTGACGGACACACAAGGACACACACGGACGTCCTGTGTGTGCTGACGGACACACACGAACGTCCTGTGTGTGCTGATGGACAGCAACGGATGTCCTGTGTGTGCTGGCGGACACCCACGGCCACACACGGACACACACAGACAGCCACGGACATCCTGTATGTGCCACGGACAGCCACGGACGTCCTGTGTGTGCTTGCGGACACCCACGGACGTCGTCTGTGTATTGAACAGACAGCCCACGTGGACCAAAATCACCCAAACAGTCCACGGGAAGGGCCAGCGTGCTCAGTCCAAGGACCAGCGTGCTGATATGTGTACTAATGGACAGCCACCAACGTCCTGTGTGTGCTGACGGACACACACGGACACACACGGACAGCCACGGACGTCCTATGTGTGCTGACGGACAGCCACAGACGTCATGTGTTTTCTGGCGGACACCCACGGACGTCCTGTGTGTACTGAACAGACAGCCCACGTGGGCCAAAATCACCTAAACAGTCCACGGGAAGGGCCAGCGTGCTGAGTCCAAGGACAAGCGTGCTGATATGTGTACTGATGGACAGCCACGGACGTCCTGTGTTTGCCGACGGACACACACGGACACACATGGACGTCATGTGTGTTCTGACAGACACACACGGACGTCCTGTGTGTGCCATACTGGGGCTTGTCTTTCCCGTCCAACTTCACATTTGAAGACATATGGTCGAGCTAGAATCCACTTTGGACGAGCTGGACGAGGTGACACTTGCTTGGGCGAGCTAGATGAACTGAGTGAGCTAAGTGACACTACTCTGCAGTTGGATGAGCTGAGTGAGCTAAATGACACTAGCTTGGAGCTGAATGAGCTAAGTGACACTGAAGATGGAGCTGGTTCAGCTGCTGGGCGAAATGGGCCTTTTCAGCCCAAAGAAAAGTTCATAAAAAGTTCATTATGGGATTGTTTCTTTCCAAATTCGACCAGCCCTTTCCTCAGTCTATTTCAAGCACATTCTCATCAAGAATGCCAAGAGGGAGTCAACAAGGAAGTCTTGGTCGTGCATGGGAAAAAGAATTCAACAAAAATCATTAATTTCGGTCTTTAGTCAAAGTCTTCATTTCTAGTTTCTATGTCTTGTTTTTAGCACATTCTTCTTTGGATTTCTACAACTTGTAATCCTATAAATAAGGCCTTAGAGCCACGAAAAAGAAGGATTGTTTTTCCCTTTTTATGAGTTTCTCTCATTGTTCTTTGTTTAGAACACATCTTAGTTTCTCGGTGAGGTTATCTCCAAGTTTCGATCCTTCTTTTGTTGGACCTGTGCGTCACATCCGGCAACGATCGAAGTCTGGTAGTATCTTTGGGCTATTCCGCAACCCTTAGTGTCACTCCTCGATCCATCAGTTCTCAATCCTCTCGGATCTGAGTTCATATCAACCATACCGAAAGAGTGATCCATATTTTGGTTCTATCAAGTGGTATCAGAGCCACTCTTCCGGTATTGTCTATTTCATTCATCTTTCTCATCTTCTATTTTCTTATAAACACTTCTTCTTCTACCTTTCTTAAATCCGGGCCCCTCATTACCATCCATATAAAAAAAAAGATTTACGATTTGATTCAAAAAAAAATATATAGAAAAAGTTCATAGTTTGTTTTGTGGATTGGTGGTGGAAGAGACAGCCTGCTGGCTGAGGAGAAATCCAGCCTTTGAGGTGGTTAAAACTGATTTCAAAAATCAAAAAAAAAAAAAATTCTTATCTTTCTATCTTGAGAAATTCTCTTGTTTGCTTGGATTTGCCCATTGAGATTCTTTGATTTGTTCTCTTAGAACATTGAGTAGAAACTTGTGTGTGATCACCTAAATCTGAGAGAAACACTTGAGTGGGTGAGATTAAACACTTGAGAGTGTGAGGTTTTATTTCCTAACTTTTGTGTTTAGATTTTCAGGTTATAATGTTTGGTCTTCAAAGGAAAAATACCAAGGAGAAATCCCCACGACCATCAGCCTCTCAATCTTCATTTAAATCTTCTTTGAATTATTTTGATGAGTGTGTTAGTGTGCAGGATAAACCAAACAGGTGGAGCAAAGAGCATGTCAATACATCCAAAGGTGAATCTGATCCAAGAAGGCGATTGCTTCAGTTTGATGTCCAACAATTTTGTGATAACTTTGTGAAGGGTGTGGACAAAGCCCTCAAGGACGTCAGCAAGAGCCAAAAGAAGAACACATCCACACGTGCCCCAGTAGCTGAGCCATCCTTTTCCATCAGTAATAAAACCCAAGGTGAATCTGAAAACTGTTTTGAAGAATTTAAAGATTTTTCAGATTCTTCACCTATATTTGATGAAACTGATGAAGAACCAATTGAAAGTTTGATGTCTTGTGAAGAAAGTTGTGATCTTCCTTATCTTGAATCTGAGTTTATAAATGATAATGAACAGGCTAATGTAGAACTAACTGTTTTGCAACCGGAGCATCCGAGTAGCCTTGTTTTGTCTCAACAGGTTTTTGAGGAAGAGCCACTGGATATTCCACATCAGTGCCCATGTCTTGACACTTGGATATCTTTGGATGAAGTCCCATAACCTATCTTTGATGTGGAGGACGAACCTGATCCAGTCTTTGATGAAGAAGCAACTAGCATCATAACCACCTTTATGGAGAGCCATCTTTGCTTTGATTCCGGCACAACCACTTCTCCTTCATCTCCTGCCCCTTTGTTTCCTGATCTTCAAGAGCACTGTGAGAAATATGAATTAGTTATTTCTCTGCCTGACATGTTTAATAAGATCAGGACCTTACATGGGCGAACCTTTATAGGTAATAGCTTACTTGGCCGAACCTTTATAGGTAATAGCTTACTTGGCCGAACCTTTATAGGTAATGGATCGTGCGCGGTGAACCTGCACTATGCAGCCAAGTCACGGCCAAGTCATGGTCGAGCCGTTTATTCTCTCATGGTCTCTTCGGCCGAGTAATGTCCTCTTTGTTTTGGCCATTTGTATCATGGCCTCTACGACAGAGGAATGGTCCTTTATGGCCGAGTAATGGCCGACCCATATAACATGGTCTGTGACCATAGTACACGAACTTGTAGTATTGATCATGGGTTTATCATCTCTCCCCCTCATGACCATACTATAAGGTCGTGATGCTTGGGACAATTAAGCCTAATGAGTTTCCCTTTGTGTACATGTTTCACAACGTGAGATTTTTACGGGATAACTCTGTTCCTTTTCAATATTAATCTTTGCATCAAGTTTAGACTAGGATGGCTAATCCTATCATGCCATATAGTGTAAAATTTCGTGGTGTATCTCAATATGGTCACCACGGCTCTTGCCTCTTATCATACTGATCTATAGCATAGTTTTGATCAGTAGAGATCATAGGTATAGTCTTGACCACTTATAAGGTCTTAAGCGTTTTTCATCTTTAAATCTAAAGGAACTTGTTTCCTTCCTTGCCCATTGTTTCTACTTGGAAACCATTCATTATAACTTCAATGGGTCACATGTTCTTTTGGGTGTGTGTAATGCCTTTTAACGCAATGCCTTGGCCATAGCTGTGTAATGACTTTTAAGGCAATGCCTTGGCCATAGTTTCTTACTAGGCTTGGGCGATATTATAAATAAAAGGCAAAAATTAAGAGGTTCGGCCAGGAAGTGGACCGAGCGACGTAAGGCTTCGACCACGGCCTAGTCGGCCGGATCGGGGTGTTACAGGAAGGGCCAGCGTGCTGAGTCCAAGGACCAACGTGCTGATATGTGTACTGATGGACAGCCACGGACGTCCTGTGTGTGCTGATAGACACAGACGAACACAAACGGACACACATGAACAGCCACATACGTCCTGTGTGTGCTGGCGGACAGCCACAGACATCCTCTGTGTACTGAACAGACAGCCCACGTGGGCTAAAATCACCCGAACAGTCCACGGGAAGGGTCAGCGTGCAGAGTCCAAGGACCAACGTTCCCATATGTGTACAGATGGACAGCCACGGACATCCTGTGTGTGCTGACGGACACACACAGACACACACGGACAGCCACGGACGTCCTATGTGTGCTGAAGGAAACACACGGACGTCCTGTGTGTGCTGACGGACACCCACGGACGTCCTTTGTGTACTGAACAAACAGCCCACGTGGGCCAAAATCACCCGAACAGTCCACGGGGAGGGCCAGCGTGCTGAGTCCAAGGACCAGCGTGCTGATATGTGTACTTGTGGACAGCCACGGACGTCCTGTGTGTGCTGACGGACACACACGGACACACACAGACAGCCACGGACGTCCTGTGTCTGCTGACGGACAGCCACGGACGTCCTGTAACAGACAGCCCATGTGGGCCAAAATCACCCACGGACAGAAAGTTTTCTGAAAGGAAACATTAAAAATATGTCAACAAAGAGTTTAGGATGTCAAGTGTTGATCATAAGTTGCTGTAGACATCCGTTTAGACAACGAAACCCCCAACTTTGTAGCATGCAAAAGACATGGTTAGAAGCAAAAGAAAATTTGAAAATTTACCATAAAATAGCTTTAACCATTCTTATGAAGCATGCAAAAAATAAGATTCAAATTCGAAGAATTTTTTTTTACATTTAAAATACTCCCGGAACACAACCAATGTCTACTGGTGACAGACTGAAAAGAAGTGTGTTGTCTATATAAGGGGTAGGCACTCTTCTGAGCCTACCCTCAGTACCCGAAGGGGTATGTAGTGTTCGACTGCTCGGTCCAACACTATCGATGGCTGGGTTGAGGTCGATGGCCGGATTGTCTCCAGTGAATTTTCCGGTAACTTTTCCGGCCGACCGTATTGCCCCTAACTTCAAATTTTCGCGCTTGTGTGATCTTGGCCTGGTTTCATCCGTCTTCCAGTTGCTCTTTTGATTACATCTCAAAAGTGGTTGGAATGATTGATGTTAGCGGGGCAAATGAACATTCGGCGTATGAGTGGTGATTGGATAGCTAGTGTTTGTAGGCTCTGTGCTCGCACACCCAACTACAGACCAACTATCCTCCTCAGTTTCTTCACTAGCATAGTTTTATGCTTGTTGAAATGATCCGGGGCCTGTGTTGCGTACCTATCTGGAAGGAATTGTTAAGCTTTGCTTAAAATGTTTTTGCGGCATCTCCTTCAGTGGGGAAGTCGTGAACACATAAGCCGGCACTTGTGATTCTTGCGTCTTTGCATAATTTATGCATTGTTCGCAAAGGTGAATAAGATGTTTGATGAGATCTCGGTTGCGGAAATATTATGGCGGTGACTCGAAGAAATTCTGTCCCGCTAAGCATGTTTGTCTCCGGACAAAAGATGACGGTCAAGTCTGCGTCTGTTCCCACTTTCCATGTGTTTGCGGGAATATGACGTGGTCTTGCCCTGATATATGAATGCTACCTGGTTGATCCTGCCAGTAGTCATATGCTTGTCTCAAAGATTAAGCCATGCATGTGTAAGTATGAACGAATTCAGACTGTGAAACTGCGAATGGCTCATTAAATCAGTTATAGTTTGTTTGAGGGTAACTACTACTCGGATAACCGTAGTAATTGTAGAGCTAATACGTGCAACAACCCTCGACTTCTGAAAGGGATGCATTTATTAGATAAAAGGTCGACGCGGGCTCTGCCCGTTGCTCTGATGATTCATGATAACTCGACGGATCGCATGGCCTTAGTGCTGGCGACGCATCATTCAAATTTCTGCCCTATCAACTTTCGATGGTAGGATAGTGGCCTACCATTGTGGTAACGGGTGACGGAGAATTAGGGTTTGATTCCGGAGAGGGAGCCTGAGAAACGGCTACCACATCCAAGGAAGGCTGCAGGCGCGCAAATTACCTAATCCTGACACGGGGAGGTAGTGACAATAAATAACAATACCGGGCTCTTTGAGTCTGGTAATTGGAATGAGTACAATCTAAATCCCTTAACGAGGATCCATTGGAGGGCAAGTCTGGTGCCAGCAGCCGCGGTAATTCCAGCTCCAATAGCGTATATTTAAATTGTTGCATTTAAAAAGCTCGTAGTTGAACCTTGGGATGGGTCGCCCGGTCCGCCTTCGGTGAGCACCGGTCGGCTTGTCTCTTCTGTCGGCGATATGCTCCTGGCCTTAACTGGCCGGGTCGTGCCTCCGGCGCTGTTACTTTGAAGAAATTAGAGTGCTCAAAGCAAGCCTACGCTCTGTATACATTAGCTTGGGATAACATCATAGGATTTCGATCCTATTGTGTTGGCCTTCGGGATCGGAGTAATGATTAACAGGGACAGTCGGTGTGATAACCCGCCCTTCGAGATAAGAATGGTCGAGACAGAAGATTGGTCAAACATCAACTTGGTGGACGGATCGCGTGCGATAATTATTGATCGGGAAATTTTATAGAACGAGGTGGTCGAAGAATTGATCGTGAGTTAACTATGAGTCGAATAAGTTGCTCGACCATAGTTAGAAGATGTCTCAGATTGATCAGACGGAGGTTTTGGAAACATCACATTTTTGAAGCACGATGGTTTTAGAAGCTCGACATTTTTGAAACCCGACGTTTCTTAACCACGAAGTAATCCGCAAAACTTTGTATCAGCGGAATATTAATTCAGAGACATCACAATTTGGAAGCAGGACAGGAATTAAGCATGACAGGAAGCAAGCAGGATGGGGACGAAGCAAGACGGAAAAACCCGAATTTACCAAAAACCCTAATTTTGGTATTATGGAATTCTTCGAGGAAGCCTGAGGCTCGTGAAATATTACCGTCAAGGTTATAATGGATTCTGGAGTTTATTAAAAATATTTCGAACATCAGAACGGGAGCCAAAAAATATTTCGGATTTATCGCGGGCCGAAAGTATGTCGGAAGGGTCAAGATCGCGTAAATCGACCGAGAAGCTCAAGGTGTCTCAATGCATGTCATCAGGACGTAGTGTCAACCATCTGATAAGTTGTCTGTCGGCACAAGCACGAGGTGTCGGCACGCATGGAAGCAGCACATGCGGACTGACACACAGAAGAACGAGATGTCGCATGTGGAGCACGAGGTCCCGCCGCGCATGCAACCGGAGCCATGCGAGCCGACACACGGGCTGCCACCGACCTGAATCTGATTGGCTGATGTCTTTTATAAATAGGCACGCCCACCTTCACATTTCAACACATCCAGACCACTTCAGATCAGTTTAAAAACGTGAGAGAAAGAAAGAGGTTTTGAAAGTTTTCAAGAGTTTTCGGGATCAGTTACTACATCAGTTTTGGATCGATGCCTACAGAAGTTTCTGTTTGAGTTGAGAGTTGTTCAAGGGAGGGCATTCAAGGTTTGGCACGTCATTGAGGTCATTTGCGATAGGAGGCTACTTGAGGTGTTCAAGAAAGGTTTTTAGTCGAGGATTTGGGCAAGGGTCAAAGCCACAACGAACCAAACACTGTGAGTCACGGCAATCGATTGCTGACTTGTTTTCATGCAGGTTCCTGTTACTTGGAAGTTGGATCATGGCAGGAGGCCGGGTCTAACTGAGTAACAGTTTGATTAGTTAATAGTCGAGGTTTGGTTGATTGAGTTGATAGCATGCATAGTTATTGTTTGGGAACCGTAGTAGGATGCTAATCGTTAGGTTGCTTGGTTAGTTAGCGAATGCGAACCCTTGGAATATCGCTAGGTTGTGGTTAGATAGGTATTTTGGAATCTATCTTTTGTTGATTGCATGCTTGGATGATTATTGCTATTGCGTTATTATATGTTTGCATGCACGGATTGTGATGATGTTATTGGTTAGTACTATGGAATTTAGGTCATATATACCGAATTTCAAGTATGTATTATTATGGTTGACTTAGTAGAGGATCAGGATCTAGGCCATATAGGCTGAGTTCCTAGTTAATGTTGTACTTAGCGTCCTAGGCCATATAGGCCGGATTGCTAGTACTAATGTTTAGTATCGAGCTTTGTCGATAGCTTGCCTGATCAGCAATGCTAGGATGTTATGCGGCAAGGAAGGTTACGTAAGCATGTCCCTACACGGCTTGGCAGGGAGGTTTCATAAAGCATGCTCTGTACGGGGAGGTTGCTAGAAAGCATGCTCCGTCATGTTGTATCCTTGGTGCGTGCTTCATGTTAGTTTGCGGCAAGGAAGGTTGCTAGAGTATGTCCCTACGCGGCTGGGTAGAGAGGGTGCATAAAGCATGCACTGTACGGAGAGGTTGCTAGAAAGCATGCTCCGTCATGTGATACCTTATCGGGGATACATGTCAGTTATGTTGGATGTTCTAACCCGTGTGCCTTTGTGGCTGCGAGTTAAGTGTTCCATGGTTGTGTATATGATTAAAAAGCTCGAGTGAGGATGTGTAGTGAAGGTGTAGAGAGTCTTAGCATATATTATATTATTATGCTAATGGTGGATTATATTCTGCTGCTTATCTTATTTATGTTCTTGTTGAGTCACTTGGGTTTCCACTGGGGAATTCTCGAGTGATGATTATTATTGTTGTTATTGTTAGGTGAACTCCTCGTCTTAGATTGTTTGGGGTTGGGATGGCGAGGGGTTGTATTTGTTAGTTGGGGTCCTGGCTCACTGAGTGACATTAGGTTACTCATTAAACTCACCTATTGTTGCAGGAAACCTTAGTGGGAGACCGGGTAGCATGGAAGCTGGACGTTAGGAGCACCGGAAGTACTTTTGCCTTTCCTATTGTAAAACGGTACTACTTAAATTCTTTGAATCGATATTGGCACTAGGCTTGGATCCATCTGTAATATTTTACTTGTAACGAATCTTTACTATATTTAATAAAAGTGATGTTTTATATTCGTTACAATGGTTCTCTGATAAATAGACTTGTCTGGTCTAAACACAACGTTAGGTTTAGGTACGGGTTGAAAAGCCTTAGGCCGCGATCTAACGGAACCGTTAACTCATAGTACGGGTTGCAAAGCCTTAAGCCATGATTTAGCGGGACGTGTTAGGGGATGAACTGGTAGATGTTGCGGATTAAGTTCTGTGACTTTGACTGGATTGTCCCTAGCCCGTCATGTAGCGCTTCCGGACCATGCTGTTGGGTTGGACGGTCAGTCATGTTCTTGTTTGATTGTTGGCTGGCCGATTGGCCTTTCATCTCCAACCCTTGGTGTAGGTCGTCCGTCGGTCATGTTCTTATTTTTTGTTGGCCGATGGCTCGACCTATGCCTAGGACGGTTCGGGGGTGTTACAGAGGTGGTATCAGAGCATGGTTTCGTCCATGCTTTCAGAACCTGCGTTTTTAATCGGTTTTCAAATATTTTATCGAGTCATAAAATATTTGAAAGGCATTTAGAGTATTCCGGTCACGTCCAGCCATTCTGGGTAAGAAATTTATGATTTACCTTTTCGTTGGTTGTAGATGAATAATCGGGGTGCAAGTCAAGGTAGGCAGTGGGGATGGTCGTCAAGAGATGGTCGAGCATTTGGGGATTCAGAACAAGGGTTTTCTACAAGGGGCAGAATGGATCACCGAGATATGAGTCAACGTTATGGAAATCAGTTTTCAAGAAGTCAGGGACATAGTCAATCACCGTTGCCAGCAAGTTCATATTCAAATGAACAACCAAGACGAAGAGGGAATCAAGAGGCTGAAATTCCACTGGGAATTCTGGTAGATTTGTTTACTCAAATGCTACGCCAAGTTTCAAGGATTGCACAACCTGAGGAATCCTTAAACATGGAGTATCTGAAGATCTTGAAGACGATGAAGGGTTTGGAAACATATAAGTTCAAAGGAGGAATCAACACGTTTGAGGCAGAAGAGTGGATGCACATGATGGATATAAACTTTGAAGCCATGATCTGTCCAGAAAAATACAAGAAGAGAGTGGCGGTTTACTATCTACAAGGAGATGCTCGTAACTGGTGGGAAAGCGTGGAACGTCAACATGGAAATCATATTACATCTTGGGACGTGTTTCAAAAGGAGTTCAGAAGGAAGTACTTCCCACCCGAGGCAAGACATCGATTGGAGAGGCAGTTCATCAATCTTGCCCAAGGGGATAGGACAGTACGAGAATATAAAGCGGAATTCACAAGTCTTCGTTGCTATGTATTTAACGGCCAAGAGAACGAAGCAACAATGATCTGAAACTTCATGTATGGATTGCGATCTGAACTAGGTAGCAGAGTCGCGGTAGGCAACTATGGAAATCTCACAGACTTAGTCGAGAGGGCCGTAAATGTGGAAGTTGCGGTAGCAGCAGAAGCCAAGTATGAATCAAAAAGAAAAGGCGTTAGTGGCCAGAAGGGAAAACATATAGTTCAGTTCAAGGATTCCAGTCAGCAAGGCCTATCTAGAAAAAGAAGCCATGACTCAATATCTTGGGATGGAAACCAAGGATGTTTTTATTGTGGAGAGGTTGGTCACATTGCTCGACACTGCATGGCAGAGAAAGTTGCATTAGCAGAAGAACATTCCCCACTTGCCCTACTGGAAGACAGACCCCCGAGAAAGAGAAGAAATAGGATCTAGATCTTTAGAAAAACCTTAACCTTCAGGCCTACAAGGTAAGTAGGGGTTTTAACTTCCTTGTTTGAGTGTTTATTTGCCTGATTGGTTCTGATGTGTTGGGAAAATATTAGTTTTTTTAATAGACGTTCTGTGCTTTTGCACGAGAACTTGTGGTTTGTGTTCTTGTTGTGTGTAGGAACGTTGTGGCAGGTAATAACCCCCGAAGACCAAACCCTTGAAGATTGGTGGGTATGTTGGGTACATGTTTGGTTCTGAGGAGATATCTATCGAAAGGACATGATAGAAATGGAAGACTTGATCATCACAAGAAATCAAGTTGAAGAAGTGACTAAGTACGAGTATGGTATCAATCGAGAGGACAAGATAGTATTATACCGAATGAGTGTTCCAGCAGAGTAGAGGCAAGAGGACGACTCGGTGATCGTTCCAGTGAAGAGATATTAAGACAATTGAGGAGACCTTGAGGAAGACACTCAAGGAACCGTTGTGGACAGCGTAAAGATATATGGAGACGAGTTGAGAATGTCGTAACGATAAGCGATTGTGCAACTAAGAATTGGAGGATGAATTCTATTAAGGGGGGGGGAGAATGTGATAACCCGCCCTTCGGGATAAGAATGATCGAGACAGAAGATTGGTCGAACACCAACTTGGTGGTCGAATCGCGGGCGATAAAGATCGATCGGGAAATTTTGAAGAACGAGGTGGTCGAAGAATTGATCGTGAGTTAACTATGACTCGAATAAGTTCCTCGACTATAGTTAGAAGATGTCTCAGATTGATCAGACGGAGGTTTTGGAAGCATCACATTTTTCAAGGACGATGGTTTTAGAAGCTCGACGTTTTTGAAACCCGACGTTTCTTAACCACGAAGTAATCCGCAAAACTTCATATTAGCGGAATATTAATTCAGAGACATCATAATTTGGGAGCAGGACAGAAATTAAGCATGACAGGAAGCAAGCACGACGGGGACGAAGCAAGACGGAAAAACCCGAAGTTACCAAAATCCCTAATTTTGGTATTATGGAATTCTTCGAGGAAGCCGGAGGCTCGGGAAATATTACCGTCAAGGTTATAATGGAGTCTGGAGTTTATTAAAAATTTCGAACGTCAGAACGGGAGCAGGAAAATATTTGGGATTAATCGTGGGCCAAAAATATGCCGGAAGGGTCAAGATCGCGTAAATCGACCGAGAAGCTGGAGGCGTCTCAATGCATGTCATCAGGACGTGGTGTCAACCATATGATAAGCTGTCTGTCTACACAAGCACGAGGTGTCGGCAAGCATGGAAGCAGCACATACGGACTGACACACAGAAGAACGAGATGTCGCCATATCTGCAACCGCAGCATGCTGATCGACATGTGGGCACCGTGTGTTGCCGTGCATGTGATCCAGACATGCTGATGAACATCTAGTCGTCCAGGAAGGATAAGAGGTGTCACTTTGCATGAGCCCCGGCCATGCTGAAAGACATGTGGAGCACGAGGTCCCGCCGCGCATGCAACCTGAGCCATGTGAGCCGACACACGGGCTGCCACCGACCTGAATCTGATTGGCTGCTGTATTCTATAAATAGGCACGCCCACCTTCACATTTCAACACATCCAGACAACTTCAGATCAGTTTAAAAACGTGAAAGAAAGTAAAGAGAGAAAGCAAGAGGTTTCGATAGTTTTCAAGAGTTTTCGGGATCAGTTACTACACAAGTTTTGGATCGACGCCTATAGAAGTTTCTGTTTGAGTTGAGAGTTGTTCCAGGGAGGCCATTCAAGGTTAGGCACGTTATTGAGGTCATTTGCGATAGGAGGCCACTTGAGGTGTTCAAGAAAGGGTTTTGGTCGAGGATTCGGGCAAGGGTCAAAGCCACAACGAACCAAACACTGTGAGTCACGGAAATTGATTGCTGACTTGTTTTCATGCAGGTTCCTGTTACTTGGAAGTTGGATCATGGCAGGAGGCCGGGTCTAACTGAGTAACAGTTTGATTAGTTAATAGTCGAGGTTTGGTTGATTGAGTTGATAGCATGCTTAGTTATTGTTTGGGAATCGTAGTAGCATGCTAATGGTTAGGTTGCTTGGTTAGTTAGCGAATGCGAACCCTTAGATAATATCGCTAGGTTGTGGTTAGATAGGTATTCTGGAATCTATCTTTGGTTGATTGCATGCTTGGATGATTATTGCTATTGCGTTATTGTATGTTTGCATGCTGGGATTGTGATGATGTTATTGGTTAGTACTATGGAATTTAGGTCATATAGACCGAATTTCAAGTATGTATTATTATGGTTGAGTTAGTAGAGGATCGGGATCTAGGCCATATCGGCTGAGTTCCTAGTTAGTGTTGTACTTAGCGTCCTAGGCCATATAGGCAGGATTGCTAGTACTAATGTTTAGTATCGAGCTTTGTCGATAGCTTGCCTGATCAGCAATGCTAGGATGTTACGCGGCAAGGAAGGTTACGTAAGCATGTCCCTACGCGGCTTGGCAGAGAGGTTGCATAAAGCATGCTCTGTACGGGAAGGTTGCTAGAAAGCATGCTCCGTCATGTTGTATCCTTGGTGGTGCTTCATGTTAGTTTGCGGCAAGGAAGGTTGCTAGAGTATGTCCCTACGTGGCTGGGCAGAGAGGTTGCATAAAGCATGCTCTGTACGGAGAGGTTGCTAGAAAGCATGCTCTGTCATTTGATACCTTATCGGGGTTACATGTCAGTTATGGTGGATGTTCTAACCCGTGTGCTTTTGTGGCTGCGAGTTAGGTGTTCCATGGTTGTGTATATGATGAAAAAGCTCGAGTGAGGATGTGTAGTGAAGGTGTAGAGAGTCTTAGCATATATTATATTATTATGCTAATGGTGGATTATATTCTGCTTCTTATCTTATTTATGTTCTTGTTAAGTCACTCGGGTTTTCACGGGGGAAGTCTCGAGTGATGATTATTATTGTTGTGTTATTGTTTGGTGAACTCCTCGTCTTAGATTGTTTGTGGTTGGGATGGCGAGGGGTTGTATTTGTTAGTTGGGGGCCTGGCTCACTGAGTTACATTAGGTTACTCATTAAACTCACCTATTGTTGCAGGAAACCTTAGTGGAATATTTTACTTGTAACGAATCTTTATTATATTTAATAAAAGTGATGTTTTATATTCGTTACAATGGTTCTCTGATAAATAGACTTGTCCGGTCTAAACACAACGTTAGGTTTAAGTATGGGTGGAAAAGCCTTAGGCCGCGATCTAACGGAACCGTTAACTCATAGTACGGGTTGCAAAGCCTTAAGCCATGATTTAGCGGGACGTGTTAGTGGATGAACTGGTCGATGTTGCGGATTAAGTTCTGTGACTTTGACTGGATTGTCCCTAGCCCGTCATGTAGCGCTTCCGGACCATGGTGTTGGGTTCGACGGTCAGTCATGTTCTTGTTTGATTGTTGGCTGGCCGGTTGGCCTTTCATCTCCAACCCTTGGTGTGGGTCGTCCGTCGGTCATGTTCTTGTTTGATTGTTGGCCGATGGCTCGACCTATGCCTAGGACGGTTCGGGGATGTTACAGTCGGGGGCATTCGTATTTCATAGTCAGAGGAGAAATTCTTGGATTTATGAAAGACGAACAACTGCGAAAGCATTTGCAAAGGATGTTTTCATTAATCAAGAACGAAAGTTGGGGGCTCGAAGACGATCATATAACCATAAACGATGCCGACCAGGGATCAGCGGATGTTGCTTTTAGGACTCAGCTGGCACCTTATGAGAAATCAAAGTTTTTGGGTTCCAGGGGAGTATGGTCGCAAGGCTGAAACTTAAAGGAATTGACGGAAGGGCACCACCAGGAGTGG
>NW_026016561.1:0-5000 GCF_020379485.1 Brassica napus | reverse complement strand
TATGGATTTAAAAAGGTACTATCACTGCGTAAGGATGAAAACAGCCGAGTGGGTGGCGAGGTGTCCTACTTGCCAGCTTCTGAAGGCCGAACATCAAGTGCCCAATGGTATGCTCCAGAATCTCCCCATACCAGGGTGGAAGTGGGATCACATCACAATGGATTTTGTGACCAGTTTTCCTACGACCAGGAACCAAAAGGATGCGGTTTGGGTGGTGGTTGACAGACTAACCAAGTCGGCCCACTTCTTACCAATACAGAAAGAAGATGGAGTGGATCAGATCGTGAGGATTTACTTGGACGAGATAGTACGTCTGCATGGAGAGTCGGCTAGTATTGTCTCGGACAGAGACTCTAGGTTCACCTCTTACTTCTGGCAGGCTTTTCAAAAAGCCTTAGGAACAAGAATGAACATGAGCACAGCCATCATCCCTCATCCCCAGACAAATGGGCAGTCAGAGAGGACAATCCACATTGGAGGACATGTTAAGGCCGTGGTGTTGGATTGGGGCGACTCATGGGAAAAGCATCTACCCTTGGTCGAGTTTGCCTACAACAACAGTTTCCATACTAGCATTGGGATGTCACCTTATGAAGCACTGTATGGACGACCTTGCAGGACGCGATTATGCTGGACCCAAGTGGGGGAGAGGAGCATGTTGGGTCCTGAGATAGTGGAAGAAACCACCGAGAAAATAAGGTTCTTAAAGGAGAAAATGAAAGAAGCACAGGATCGTCAAAAGAGTTATGCATATAGACGAAGGAAACATATTGAGTTTGAAGTTGAAGACTTGGTATATCTCAAGATGATCACATTCAAAGGGAGGGCTAGAGTTTCTGGCAGAAGAAAACTAGACCCTAGGTACTTGGGTCCGTTCAGAATCATAGAAATAGTTGGGGCTGTGGCTTATAAGTTGGAACTGCCACCAGCCATGGATGCGTTCCACAACATGTTTCATGTGTCCCAACTCCAAAAATGTTTGTCTGATCAGGAATAGTCCTACACGAGATCCCTACAGATTTGGGTAAGAATCTGACTCTAGAGACGAGGCCGGTCTGCATAGTGGATCGAACAGAAAGACAACAAGGAAGAAGACCATTCCCATGATCAAGGTCGTGTGGGAATACAATGAAGGATGTAATCACTTGGGAAACAGAGGCAAGGATGAAGGCCGAGTATCCTGAGTGGTATGATCAGGTGGTCCCCGAGGAAACACATGATGAGGATTCGAGGACGAATCCATCCCAAGTGGGGGAGACTTCTCATGTCCCCAGTCCAAGATAGGATCGTTGGGATGAGCCATGGTGCGGGGAGATGCACCAGTCAGGTCATTAGACCAGTAGACAAGCGTATCATGGCTCAGACATAGAGTTAAGGGCATCAAAGTGTTGAGACTTAACCAGGGTTGTAACACCCCCGAACCATTTTAGGTATAGGTCGAACCACCGGCCTACAATCAAACAAGAACATGACCAATGGACCAACTTTCTACCCAGGTTTGGAAGCGCTACATGACGGGTTAGGTACGATCCAGCCATGATCACAAAGGGTGCAATTCGTGACTAGGCCAGACCATTCATTAACACGTCCCGTCAGATCGAAAGCCTAAGGCTTTTCAACCCGTACCCCAATCTGACGTTGTGTTAGCTGGACAATCTAATATCAGTAACAACAAGTCGTTTTACACAAAATTTTCCTTTATTTATCATATATGATTCATGTTCGCAAACACAACATATTATACAAGTAGTGGCTAGCCAAACGAGTAAAAGTACATACTTATATTCTGAAAACGTCTTTAGCAAAAAGATGCAAACTCTACACCAGCCGGCCTAACTTCCCGCGACCTCTAAGAGCACTACAGGTCACCTGGAAACAATAAAGAGTGATGGGTGAGTAATCTAGCATTACTCAGTGAGTTACAATCCCCAACTAACAAATACAACCCCTCGCTATTCCACCCCAAACAAAATCTAAAGCGAGAGGTTCACCTAATAACATAAGTAAATCAGAAATCCGCAGCAGAAAAATAATACGAGTAAAATATCGATACTAGAATATAGTCTTTAAAATCGATATCAAAATAAAATAGGGTTTACCAAATCCCTTTATACTATATATAACTAAGGCCTTGGTAACTTAGTGTCCTCCACATCCTCGGCAATATCCTAACTTCCTACCACAAAGGCCAGAAGAAAAGGAACTTTAAACCGAACGCGGCCCACAGTACGTTCGGGTCACCGCGCGACAGCCCCAGTACGTTCGGGCCACTGCCGGTTGTCACACGATGATCACGGCCCACAGTACATTCGGGTCACCGTGAGACAGCCCCAGTACGTTCGGGCCACTGCCGGTCACTACCCCGTCGTGCAACCACTCAGCCATAGGCCATGACCCCGTCTCTCTGAGTGTTCTCGACCCAGCGAATAATAAACCCGCCAAGTACGAGGTTGAGGAAACACTAAACACTCCTACACATGCCTATACGGCTAAAATATAACTAATACTAAACCTGGTAATATAATCAAGGTTCCAAGCAATACTCATAATCAACACAATCAATCATATTCTAGAATCTAGCATAAAGACTAATTCTAGAATACCTAACTAACCACAACCTAGCAATATTATCTAAGCAATCGACGTTCTCTAACTAACCAATCAACCTAACAATTAGCATGCTACTAAGATTCTCACGCAATAACTAAGCATGCTACTAACTAATCAACCTAACCATTACTACTAACTAAACAAACCGTTACTCAGTTTAGACCTGGCCTCCTGCCATGATCCAACTTCCAAGTAACGGGAACCTGCATGAAAAAAACTTACAAACAATTGATTATAACTCACAGTTTTTGGTTGACTCGTGGCCTTGACCCTGAACCCGTCTTCTGCAATCCGAACCCTTTCTTAAACCTTCACACGTATATCCACGTCTGAACTGATCTTCAGTTGAGCAGAACCTTCTTCAGATGCAGACTCAAATCGAGCAGAGTAACTGTTCTCGAAAACTCTCAGAAATTACCGAAAAAGACTCTAAAACGATCGAAACTCTAACTTTTTTCTTTGCTTTCTTTCTCACGTTTTTCTCTGAGTTTCAGGTTTCTGGATGGTTTGAAATGGAAGGGGGTCGTGGGTATTTATAAGGAGCAGCAACCAATCAGATGCAGGCCGTGTGGCAGCCCGTGTGTCGCTTCGCATGGCTCCGAACGCATGCGTGGCGGCACCTCGTGCTCCACATGTCTGATGGCATGAACAGGTTGTCATGCAAGGTGACACCACGCCCTCCAGATGTCTGATCCACGGCCTGGCCTCATGCAGATAGACACCACAGCGCACACACATGTCGCTCAGCATGCTTCGATCGCAGGTTATGCGGCACCTCGTGCTTCTGGGTGTCACTCCGCATGCTGTGCTCTCCTGGACTTCAACAGCTCGTGCTTCCCTTGACACCTACCATACTAGGCAGTTGACATCACGTCCTTATCTCATAGATAAGGCCACCTCGAGCTTCTCGGTCCATTCGACTGATTTCGACCCTTCTGGTGAATTTTCGAGCGATCAATCCCGAATATTTTTCTTCGCCCGTTCTGATGATCTGAATAGTTTTTTTAATAAACTCCTGATGATTTCTGAACTTGATGAAAAATATTCCCCGAGCCTCCGGCTTCCTCGAAAATTTATAATACCGAAATTAGGGTTTTTGCCCAATTTCGGGTTTTCCCGTCGTGCTTCGATCCCGTCCTGCTTACTTCCCGTCCTGCTTAATTCCCGTCCTGCTTCCGACTTAAAATGTTTCCAGAGTATTGTTTTACTGATACGAAATTTTCCCGAGAAAACTTTCGTGATGAAGAAACGTCGGTCTTAAAAAAGGTCAAGCTTCTAAACCGTCGTGCTTCAAAAATGTGATGCTTCCAAAACAGCCGTCTGATCAATCTAAGATACTTCTAACAATGGTAGAGCAGCTTACTTTGACTCATGCTTCACTCACGATCCATTCTTCAACCTTCTCGTTCTTTGAATTTCCCGATTGATTCTTATCGCCCGCGATTCGACCACCAAGTAGATGCTCGACCAATCTTCTATTTTCTTCGATCCATGTCAAGCTTGAAATGATCAAAACTCAACACTCTTCATCATCCTTTGATTCCCAAAAGCTTGGCTCCAAACTCCAACTTGTCGATCTCGACCATTTTATCCCGAAGGGCGGGTTATCACAAGGGTGAAGAAAGAATGGGTTTAATAGAGCTGGACGAGTGATGTGGGAGCTGGACGGGACAGCGGCCGAGCTTGGGCAGCTCAGGGAAGCTCAATGGGAGCTCAGTCAGTATGCATCAGCTCGTGGAGCTAGAAGGACTACCTCACTCAGCTGGGACCAGCTAACAGTCAGCTCAACTCAGCTGGGCGGAGTGTTCATGTCCTGGATGGTTGGGCGGTTACTAGGACGGTTATGGTGGTTTGGTTAGATGGTCCGGCTACGGTATGGACGGTCAGTTAAAGGGCTTGGCCTTGGCTTCAGGATAGAGAACCGACAGGGACAAGGACATGAGCAGTTGGAGGCAGTTGAGGACCGGTTGGGGGCAGTTCTTGCCGAACGGTTGCAAAGGAGAGAGAGACACCTTTTCGGTTACAACTCCCACCCGTTCGGCCCCATGGCTGTTGCGACTCCCTCTCTCTATAAATACAGAGCCCTGGATCCAGAATTTGACACAGAATTCTTGAGGGGAACCTCTGCCAAAATCGTGAGAGACAGACCCCAAAAGAGAAGAGACTTTGGTAACTTCTAGTTTGATCAGGGAAACTACAGAAAATGAATCTGCTAATGAAGGTTACAGATTCGGTCAAGAAGAAGAAACTTACAACATTGTAGCTGCTCACGGTTATTTTTGGCCGATTGATCTTCCAATATGCTAGTTTCAAAAATCAATTCTCGTTTTTACATTTCTTCTTAGCGGCTTGGGCGAGTAGGTATTTGGTTTACTGCTTTAGGTATAGTA
>NW_026016560.1:0-97843 GCF_020379485.1 Brassica napus | reverse complement strand
TAGAGCGGAGTTAGGAGTTGAAGAAGCTACCCCCACTTTCAAATCAGGTAGATCCAGTTTCTTCGTTTGGGAATATGACAGCTTCTTTGTCATTCTATAACAAACCAGATGAATCGCGATGTAGAAGCTTGATTTTGATACAAAAGTAGTGGAGAATCACCAGGAAGCTGAATAAATTCATAGGAGTTAGGATAGATGAAGAAGCTATCCCACTTCAAATCAGGTGATCCCAGTTTTCCTGTTTGGGAATATGACAGCTTCTTTGTCATTCTAATCAAACCAGGATGAATCGCGATTGTAAGAAGCTTGATTTTGATACATAAAGTAGTGGAGAATCACCAGGAAGCTGAATAAATCTCATAGGAGTTAGGATGAAGAGTATCCCACTTTCAAATCAGGTGATCCCAGTTTTCCTGTTTGGGAAATGAAAGCCTTCTTTGTCATTCTAATCAAACCAGGATGAATCGCGATGTAAGAAGCTTGATTTTGATACATAAAGTAGTGGAGAATCACCAGGAAGCTGAATAAATCTCATAGGAGTTAGGATGAAGAAGCTATCCCACTTTCAAATCAGGTGATCCCAGTTTTCCTGTTTGGGAATATGACAGCTTCTTGTCATTCTAATCAAACCAGGATGAATCGCGATGTAAGAAGCTTGATTTTGATACATAAAGTAGTGGAGAATCACCAGGAAGCTGAATAAATCTCATAGGAGTAGGATGAAGAAGCTATCCCACTTTCAAATCAGGTGATCCCAGTTTTCCTGTTTGGGAATATGACAGCTTCTTTGTCATTCTAATCAAACCAGGATGAATCGCGATGTAAGAAGCTTGATTTTGATACATAAAGTAGTGGAGAATCACCAGGAAGCTGAATAAATCTCATAGGAGTTAGGATGAAGAAGCTATCCCACTTTCAAATCAGGTGATCCCAGTTTTCCTGTTTGGGAATATGACAGCTTCTTTGTCATTCTAATCAAACCAGGATGAATCGCGATGTAAGAAGCTTGATTTTGATACATAAAGTAGTGGAGAATCACCAGGAAGCTGAATAAATCTCATAGGAGTTAGGATGAAGAAGCTATCCCACTTTCAAATCAGGTGATCCAGTTTTCCTGTTTGGGAATATGACAGCTTCTTTGTCATTCTAATCAAACCAGGATGAATCGCGATGTAAGAAGCTTGATTTTGATACATAAAGTAGTGGAGAATCACCAGGAAGCTGAATAATCTCATAGGAGTTAGGAGATGAAGAAGCTCCCCACTTTCAAATCAGGTGATCCCAGTTTTCCTGTTTGGGAATATGACAGCTTCTTTGTCATTCTAATCAAACCAGGATGAATCGCGATGTAAGAAGCTTGATTTTGATACATAAAGTAGTGGAGAATCACCAGGAAGTGAATAAATCTCATAGGAGTAGGATGAAGAAGCTATCCCACTTTCAAATCAGGTGATCCCAGTTTTCCTGTTTGGGAATATGACAGCTTCTTTGTCATTCTAATCAAACCAGGATGAATCGCGATGTAAGAAGCTTGATTTTGATACATAAAGTAGTGGAGAATCATCAGGAAGTCGAATAAATCTCATAGGAGTTAGGATGAAGAAGCTATCCCACTTTCAAATCAGGTGATCCCAGTTTTCCTGTTTGGGAATATGACAGCTTCTTTGTCATTCTAATCAAACCAGGATGAATCGCGATGTAAGAAGCTTGATTTTGATACATAAGTAGTGGAGAATCACCAGGAAGCTGAATAATCTCATAGAGTTAGGATGAAGAAGCTATCCCACTTTCAAATCAGGTGATCCCAGTTTTCCTGTTGGGAATATGACAGCTTCTTTGTCATTCTAATCAAACCAGGATGAATCGCGATGTAAGAAGCTTGATTTTGATACATAAAGTAGTGGAGAATCACCAGGAAGCTGAATAAATCTCATAGGAGTTAGGATGAAGAAGCTATCCCACTTTCAAATCAGGTGATCCCAGTTTTCCTGTTTGGGAATATGACAGCTTCTTTGTCATTCTAATCAAACCAGGAGAATCGCGATGTAAGAAGCTTGATTTTGATACATAAAGTAGTGGAGAATCACCAGGAAGCTGAATAAATCTCATAGAGTTAGGATGAAGAAGCTATCCCACTTTCAAATCAGGTGATCCCAGTTTTCCTGTTTGGGAATATGACAGCTTCTTTGTCATTCTAATCAAACCAGGATGAATCGCGATGTAAGAAGCTTGATTTTGATACATAAAGTAGTGGAGAATCACCAGGAAGCTGAATAAATCTCATAGGAGTTAGGATGAAGAAGCTATCCCACTTTCAAATCAGGTGATCCCAGTTTTCCTGTTTGGGAATATGACAGCTTCTTTGTCATTCTAATCAAACCAGGATGAATCGCGATGTAAGAAGCTTGATTTTGATACATAAAGTAGTGGAGAATCACCAGGAAGTGAATAAATCTCATAGGAGTTAGGATGAAGAAGCTATCCCACTTTCAAATCAGGTGATCCCAGTTTTCCTGTTTGGGATATGACAGCTTCTTTGTCATTCTAATCAACCAGATGAATCGCGATGTAAGAAGCTTGATTTTGATACATAAAGTAGTGGAGAATCACCAGGAAGCTGAATAAATCTCATAGGAGTTAGGATGAAGAAGCTATCCCACTTTCAAATCAGGTGATCCCAGTTTTCCTGTTTGGGAATATGACAGCTTCTTTGTCATTCTAATCAAACCAGGATGAATCGCGATGTAAGAAGCTTGATTTTGATACATAAAGTAGTGGAGAATCACCAGGAAGTGAATAAATCTCATAGGAGTTAGGATGAAGAAGCTATCCCACTTTCAAATCAGGTGATCCCAGTTTTCCTGTTTGGGAATATGACAGCTTCTTTGTCATTCTAATCAAACCAGGATGAATCGCGATGTAAGAAGCTTGATTTTGATACATAAGTAGGGAGAAGAATCACCAGGAAGCTGAATAAATCTCATAGGAGTTAGGATGAAGAAGCTATCCCACTTTCAAATCAGGTGATCCCAGTTTTCTGTTTGGGAATATGACAGCTTCTTTGTCATTCTAATCAAACCAGGATGAATCGCGATGTAAGAAGCTTGATTTTGATACATAAAGTAGTGGAGAATCACCAGGAAGTGAATAAATCTCATAGGAGTTAGGATGAAGAAGCTATCCCACTTTCAAATCAGGTGATCCCAGTTTTCCTGTTTGGGAATATGACAGCTTCTTTGTCATTCTAATCAAACCAGGATGAATCGCGATGTAAGAAGCTTGATTTTGATACATAAAGTAGTGGAGAATCACCAGGAAGCTGAATAAATCTCATAGGAGTTAGGATGAAGAAGCTATCCCACTTTCAAATCAGGTGATCCCAGTTTTCCTGTTTGGGAATATGACAGCTTCTTTGTCATTCTAATCAAACCAGGATGAATCGCGATGTAAGAAGCTTGATTTTGATACATAAAGTAGTGGAGAATCACCAGGAAGTGAATAAATCTCATAGGAGTTAGGATGAAGAAGCTATCCCACTTTCAAATCAGGTGATCCCAGTTTTCCTGTTTGGGAATATGACAGCTTCTTTGTCATTCTAATCAAACCAGGATGAATCGCGATGTAAGAAGCTTGATTTTGATACATAAAGTAGTGGAGAATCACCAGGAAGCTGAATAAATCTCATAGGAGTTAGGATGAAGAAGCTAATCCCAGTTTTCCTGTTTGGGAATATGACAGCTTCTTTGTCATTCTAATCAAACCAGGATGAATCGCGATGTAAGAAGCTTGATTTTGATACATAAAGTAGTGGAGAATCACCAGGAAGCTGAATAAATCTCATAGGAGTTAGGATGAAGAAGCTATCCCACTTTCAAATCAGGTGATCCCAGTTTTCCTGTTTGGGAATATGACAGCTTCTTTGTCATTCTAATCAAACCAGGATGAATCGCGATGTAAGAAGCTTGATTTTGATACATAAAGTAGTGGAGAATCACCAGGAAGCTGAATAAATCTCATAGGAGTTAGGATGAAGAAGCTATCCCACTTTCAAATCAGGTGATCCCAGTTTTCCTGTTTGGGAATATGACAGCTTCTTTGTCATTCTAATCAAACCAGGATGAATCGCGATGTAAGAAGCTTGATTTTGATACATAAAGTAGTGGAGAATCACCAGGAAGCTGAATAAATCTCATAGGAGTTAGGATGAAGAAGCTATCCCACTTTCAAATCAGGTGATCCCAGTTTTCCTGTTTGGGAATATGACAGCTTCTTTGTCATTCTAATCAAACCAGGATGAATCGCGATGTAAGAAGCTTGATTTTGATACATAAAGTAGTGGAGAATCACCAGGAAGCTGAATAAATCTCATAGGAGTTAGGATGAAGAAGCTATCCCACTTTCAAATCAGGTGATCCCAGTTTTCCTGTTTGGGAATATGACAGCTTCTTTGTCATTCTAATCAAACCAGGATGAATCGCGATGTAAGAAGCTTGATTTTGATACATAAAGTAGTGGAGAATCACCAGGAAGCGAATAAATCTCATAGGAGTTAGGATGAAGAAGCTATCCCACTTTCAAATCAGGTGATCCCAGTTTTCCTGTTTGGGAATATGACAGCTTCTTTGTCATTCTAATCAAACCAGGATGAATCGCGATGTAAGAAGCTTGATTTTGATACATAAAGTAGTGGAGAATCACCAGGAAGCTGAATAAATCTCATAGGAGTTAGGATGAAGAAGCTATCCCACTTTCAAATCAGGTGATCCCAGTTTTCCTGTTTGGGAATATGACAGCTTCTTTGTCATTCTAATCAAACCAGGATGAATCGCGATGTAAGAAGCTTGATTTTGATACATAAAGTAGTGGAGAATCACCAGGAAGTGAATAAATCTCATAGGAGTTAGGATGAAGAAGCTATCCCACTTTCAAATCAGGTGATCCCAGTTTTCCTGTTTGGGAATATGACAGCTTCTTTGTCATTCTAATCAAACCAGGATGAATCGCGATGTAAGAAGCTTGATTTTGATACATAAAGTAGTGGAGAATCACCAGGAAGCTGAATAAATCTCATAGGAGTTAGGATGAAGAAGCTATCCCACTTTCAAATCAGGTGATCCCAGTTTTCCTGTTTGGGAATATGACAGCTTCTTTGTCATTCTAATCAAACCAGGATGAATCGCGATGTAAGAAGCTTGATTTTGATACATAAAGTAGTGGAGAATCACCAGGAAGTGAATAAATCTCACAGGAGTTAGGATGAAGAAGCTATCCCACTTTCAAATCAGGTGATCCCAGTTTTCCTGTTTGGGAATATGACAGCTTCTTTGTCATTCTAATCAAACCAGGATGAATCGCGATGTAAGAAGCTTGATTTTGATACATAAAGTAGTGGAGAATCACCAGGAAGCTGAATAAATCTCATAGGAGTTAGGATGAAGAAGCTATCCCACTTTCAAATCAGGTGATCCCAGTTTTCCTGTTTGGGAATATGACAGCTTCTTTGTCATTCTAATCAAACCAGGATGAATCGCGATGTAAGAAGCTTGATTTTGATACATAAAGTAGTGGAGAATCACCAGGAAGCTGAATAAATCTCATAGGAGTTAGGATGAAGAAGCTATCCCACTTTCAAATCAGGTGATCCCAGTTTTCCTGTTTGGGAATATGACAGCTTCTTTGTCATTCTAATCAAACCAGGATGAATCGCGATGTAAGAAGCTTGATTTTGATACATAAAGTAGTGGAGAATCACCAGGAAGCTGAATAAATCTCATAGGAGTTAGGATGAAGAAGCTATCCCAGTTTTCCTGTTTGGGAATATGACAGCTTCTTTGTCATTCTAATCAAACCAGGATGAATCGCGATGTAAGAAGCTTGATTTTGATACATAAAGTAGTGGAGAATCACCAGGAAGCTGAATAAATCTCATAGGAGTTAGGATGAAGAAGCTATCCCACTTTCAAATCAGGTGATCCCAGTTTTCCTGTTTGGGAATATGACAGCTTCTTTGTCATTCTAATCAAACCAGGATGAATCGCGATGTAAGAAGCTTGATTTTGATACATAAAGTAGTGGAGAATCACCAGGAAGCTGAATAAATCTCATAGGAGTTAGGATGAAGAAGCTATCCCACTTTCAAATCAGGTGATCCCAGTTTTCCTGTTTGGGAATATGACAGCTTCTTTGTCATTCTAATCAAACCAGGATGAATCGCGATGTAAGAAGCTTGATTTTGATACATAAAGTAGTGGAGAATCACCAGGAAGCTGAATAAATCTCATAGGAGTTAGGATGAAGAAGCTATCCCACTTTCAAATCAGGTGATCCCAGTTTTCCTGTTTGGGAATATGACAGCTTCTTTGTCATTCTAATCAAACCAGGATGAATCGCGATGTAAGAAGCTTGATTTTGATACATAAAGTAGTGGAGAATCACCAGGAAGCTGAATAAATCTCATAGGAGTTAGGATGAAGAAGCTATCCCACTTTCAAATCAGGTGATCCCAGTTTTCCTGTTTGGGAATATGACAGCTTCTTTGTCATTCTAATCAAACCAGGATGAATCGCGATGTAAGAAGCTTGATTTTGATACATAAAGTAGTGGAGAATCACCAGGAAGCTGAATAAATCTCATAGGAGTTAGGATGAAGAAGCTATCCCACTTTCAAATCAGGTGATCCCAGTTTTCCTGTTTGGGAATATGACAGCTTCTTTGTCATTCTAATCAAACCAGGATGAATCGCGATGTAAGAAGCTTGATTTTGATACATAAAGTAGTGGAGAATCACCAGGAAGCTGAATAAATCTCATAGGAGTTAGGATGAAGAAGCTATCCCACTTTCAAATCAGGTGATCCCAGTTTTCCTGTTTGGGAATATGACAGCTTCTTTGTCATTCTAATCAAACCAGGATGAATCGCGATGTAAGAAGCTTGATTTTGATACATAAAGTAGTGGAGAATCACCAGGAAGCTGAATAAATCTCATAGGAGTTAGGATGAAGAAGCTATCCCACTTTCAAATCAGGTGATCCCAGTTTTCCTGTTTGGGAATATGACAGCTTCTTTGTCATTCTAATCAAACCAGGATGAATCGCGATGTAAGAAGCTTGATTTTGATACATAAAGTAGTGGAGAATCACCAGGAAGCTGAATAAATCTCATAGGAGTTAGGATGAAGAAGCTATCCCACTTTCAAATCAGGTGATCCCAGTTTTCCTGTTTGGGAATATGACAGCTTCTTTGTCATTCTAATCAAACCAGGATGAATCGCGATGTAAGAAGCTTGATTTTGATACATAAAGTAGTGGAGAATCACCAGGAAGTGAATAAATCTCATAGGAGTTAGGATGAAGAAGCTATCCCACTTTCAAATCAGGTGATCCCAGTTTTCCTGTTTGGGAATATGACAGCTTCTTTGTCATTCTAATCAAACCAGGATGAATCGCGATGTAAGAAGCTTGATTTTGATACATAAAGTAGTGGAGAATCACCAGGAAGCTGAATAAATCTCATAGGAGTTAGGATGAAGAAGCTATCCCACTTTCAAATCAGGTGATCCCAGTTTTCCTGTTTGGGAATATGACAGCTTCTTTGTCATTCTAATCAAACCAGGATGAATCGCGATGTAAGAAGCTTGATTTTGATACATAAAGTAGTGGAGAATCACCAGGAAGTGAATAAATCTCATAGGAGTTAGGATGAAGAAGCTATCCCACTTTCAAATCAGGTGATCCCAGTTTTCCTGTTTGGGAATATGACAGCTTCTTTGTCATTCTAATCAAACCAGGATGAATCGCGATGTAAGAAGCTTGATTTTGATACATAAAGTAGTGGAGAATCACCAGGAAGCTGAATAAATCTCATAGGAGTTAGGATGAAGAAGCTATCCCACTTTCAAATCAGGTGATCCCAGTTTTCCTGTTTGGGAATATGACAGCTTCTTTGTCATTCTAATCAAACCAGGATGAATCGCGATGTAAGAAGCTTGATTTTGATACATAAAGTAGTGGAGAATCACCAGGAAGCTGAATAAATCTCATAGGAGTTAGGATGAAGAAGCTATCCCACTTTCAAATCAGGTGATCCCAGTTTTCCTGTTTGGGAATATGACAGCTTCTTTGTCATTCTAATCAAACCAGGATGAATCGCGATGTAAGAAGCTTGATTTTGATACATAAAGTAGTGGAGAATCACCAGGAAGCTGAATAAATCTCATAGGAGTTAGGATGAAGAAGCTATCCCACTTTCAAATCAGGTGATCCCAGTTTTCCTGTTTGGGAATATGACAGCTTCTTTGTCATTCTAATCAAACCAGGATGAATCGCGATGTAAGAAGCTTGATTTTGATACATAAAGTAGTGGAGAATCACCAGGAAGCTGAATAAATCTCATAGGAGTTAGGATGAAGAAGCTATCCCACTTTCAAATCAGGTGATCCCAGTTTTCCTGTTTGGGAATATGACAGCTTCTTTGTCATTCTAATCAAACCAGGATGAATCGCGATGTAAGAAGCTTGATTTTGATACATAAAGTAGTGGAGAATCACCAGGAAGCTGAATAAATCTCATAGGAGTTAGGATGAAGAAGCTATCCCACTTTCAAATCAGGTGATCCCAGTTTTCCTGTTTGGGAATATGACAGCTTCTTTGTCATTCTAATCAAACCAGGATGAATCGCGATGTAAGAAGCTTGATTTTGATACATAAAGTAGTGGAGAATCACCAGGAAGAATGAATAAATCTCATAGGAGTTAGGATGAAGAAGCTATCCCACTTTCAAATCAGGTGATCCCAGTTTTCCTGTTTGGGAATATGACAGCTTCTTTGTCATTCTAATCAAACCAGGATGAATCGCGATGTAAGAAGCTTGATTTTGATACATAAAGTAGTGGAGAATCACCAGGAAGCTGAATAAATCTCATAGGAGTTAGGATGAAGAAGCTATCCCACTTTCAAATCAGGTGATCCCAGTTTTCCTGTTTGGGAATATGACAGCTTCTTTGTCATTCTAATCAAACCAGGATGAATCGCGATGTAAGAAGCTTGATTTTGATACATAAAGTAGTGGAGAATCACCAGGAAGTGAATAAATCTCATAGGAGTTAGGATGAAGAAGCTATCCCACTTTCAAATCAGGTGATCCCAGTTTTCCTGTTTGGGAATATGACAGCTTCTTTGTCATTCTAATCAAACCAGGATGAATCGCGATGTAAGAAGCTTGATTTTGATACATAAAGTAGTGGAGAATCACCAGGAAGCTGAATAAATCTCATAGGAGTTAGGATGAAGAAGCTATCCCACTTTCAAATCAGGTGATCCCAGTTTTCCTGTTTGGGAATATGACAGCTTCTTTGTCATTCTAATCAAACCAGGATGAATCGCGATGTAAGAAGCTTGATTTTGATACATAAAGTAGTGGAGAATCACCAGGAAGCTGAATAAATCTCATAGGAGTTAGGATGAAGAAGCTATCCCACTTTCAAATCAGGTGATCCCAGTTTTCCTGTTTGGGATATGACAGCTTCTTTGTCATTCTAATCAAACCAGGATGAATCGCGATGTAAGAAGCTTGATTTTGATACATAAAGTAGTGGAGAATCACCAGGAAGCTGAATAAATCTCATAGGAGTTAGGATGAAGAAGCTATCCCACTTTCAAATCAGGTGATCCCAGTTTTCCTGTTTGGGAATATGACAGCTTCTTTGTCATTCTAATCAAACCAGGATGAATCGCGATGTAAGAAGCTTGATTTTGATACATAAAGTAGTGGAGAATCACCAGGAAGTGAATAAATCTCATAGGAGTTAGGATGAAGAAGCTATCCCACTTTCAAATCAGGTGATCCCAGTTTTCCTGTTTGGGAATATGACAGCTTCTTTGTCATTCTAATCAAACCAGGATGAATCGCGATGTAAGAAGCTTGATTTTGATACATAAAGTAGTGGAGAATCACCAGGAAGCTGAATAAATCTCATAGGAGTTAGGATGAAGAAGCTATCCCACTTTCAAATCAGGTGATCCCAGTTTTCCTGTTTGGGAATATGACAGCTTCTTTGTCATTCTAATCAAACCAGGATGAATCGCGATGTAAGAAGCTTGATTTTGATACATAAAGTAGTGGAGAATCACCAGGAAGCTGAATAAATCTCATAGGAGTTAGGATGAAGAAGCTATCCCACTTTCAAATCAGGTGATCCCAGTTTTCCTGTTTGGGAATATGACAGCTTCTTTGTCATTCTAATCAAACCAGGATGAATCGCGATGTAAGAAGCTTGATTTTGATACATAAAGTAGTGGAGAATCACCAGGAAGCGAATAAATCTCATAGGAGTTAGGATGAAGAAGCTATCCCACTTTCAAATCAGGTGATCCCAGTTTTCCTGTTTGGGAATATGACAGCTTCTTTGTCATTCTAATCAAACCAGGATGAATCGCGATGTAAGAAGCTTGATTTTGATACATAAAGTAGTGGAGAATCACCAGGAAGCTGAATAAATCTCATAGGAGTTAGGATGAAGAAGCTATCCCACTTTCAAATCAGGTGATCCCAGTTTTCCTGTTTGGGAATATGACAGCTTCTTTGTCATTCTAATCAAACCAGGATGAATCGCGATGTAAGAAGCTTGATTTTGATACATAAAGTAGTGGAGAATCACCAGGAAGTGAATAAATCTCATAGGAGTTAGGATGAAGAAGCTATCCCACTTTCAAATCAGGTGATCCCAGTTTTCCTGTTTGGGAATATGACAGCTTCTTTGTCATTCTAATCAAACCAGGATGAATCGCGATGTAAGAAGCTTGATTTTGATACATAAAGTAGTGGAGAATCACCAGGAAGCTGAATAAATCTCATAGGAGTTAGGATGAAGAAGCTATCCCACTTTCAAATCAGGTGATCCCAGTTTTCCTGTTTGGGAATATGACAGCTTCTTTGTCATTCTAATCAAACCAGGATGAATCGCGATGTAAGAAGCTTGATTTTGATACATAAAGTAGTGGAGAATCACCAGGAAGCTGAATAAATCTCATAGGAGTTAGGATGAAGAAGCTATCCCACTTTCAAATCAGGTGATCCCAGTTTCCTGTTTGGGAATATGACAGCTTCTTTGTCATTCTAATCAAACCAGGATGAATCGCGATGTAAGAAGCTTGATTTTGATACATAAAGTAGTGGAGAATCACCAGGAAGCTGAATAAATCTCATAGGAGTTAGGATGAAGAAGCTATCCCACTTTCAAATCAGGTGATCCCAGTTTTCCTGTTTGGGAATATGACAGCTTCTTTGTCATTCTAATCAAACCAGGATGAATCGCGATGTAAGAAGCTTGATTTTGATACATAAAGTAGTGGAGAATCACCAGGAAGCTGAATAAATCTCATAGGAGTTAGGATGAAGAAGCTATCCCACTTTCAAATCAGGTGATCCCAGTTTTCCTGTTTGGGAATATGACAGCTTCTTTGTCATTCTAATCAAACCAGGATGAATCGCGATGTAAGAAGCTTGATTTTGATACATAAAGTAGTGGAGAATCACCAGGAAGCTGAATAAATCTCATAGGAGTTAGGATGAAGAAGCTATCCCACTTTCAAATCAGGTGATCCCAGTTTTCCTGTTTGGGAATATGACAGCTTCTTTGTCATTCTAATCAAACCAGGATGAATCGCGATGTAAGAAGCTTGATTTTGATACATAAAGTAGTGGAGAATCACCAGGAAGTGAATAAATCTCATAGGAGTTAGGATGAAGAAGCTATCCCACTTTCAAATCAGGTGATCCCAGTTTTCCTGTTTGGGAATATGACAGCTTCTTTGTCATTCTAATCAAACCAGGATGAATCGCGATGTAAGAAGCTTGATTTTGATACATAAAGTAGTGGAGAATCACCAGGAATGAATAAATCTCATAGGAGTTAGGATGAAGAAGCTATCCCACTTTCAAATCAGGTGATCCCAGTTTTCCTGTTTGGGAATATGACAGCTTCTTTGTCATTCTAATCAAACCAGGATGAATCGCGATGTAAGAAGCTTGATTTTGATACATAAAGTAGTGGAGAATCACCAGGAAGCTGAATAAATCTCATAGGAGTTAGGATGAAGAAGCTATCCCACTTTCAAATCAGGTGATCCCAGTTTTCCTGTTTGGGAATATGACAGCTTCTTTGTCATTCTAATCAAACCAGGATGAATCGCGATGTAAGAAGCTTGATTTTGATACATAAAGTAGTGGAGAATCACCAGGAAGCTGAATAAATCTCATAGGAGTTAGGATGAAGAAGCTATCCCACTTTCAAATCAGGTGATCCCAGTTTTCCTGTTTGGGAATATGACAGCTTCTTGTCATTCTAATCAAACCAGGATGAATCGCGATGTAAGAAGCTTGATTTTGATACATAAAGTAGTGGAGAATCACCAGGAAGCTGAATAAATCTCATAGGAGTTAGGATGAAGAAGCTATCCCACTTTCAAATCAGGTGATCCCAGTTTTCCTGTTTGGGAATATGACAGCTTCTTTGTCATTCTAATCAAACCAGGATGAATCGCGATGTAAGAAGCTTGATTTTGATACATAAAGTAGTGGAGAATCCAGGAAGCTGAATAAATCTCATAGGAGTTAGGATGAAGAAGCTATCCCACTTTCAAATCAGGTGATCCCAGTTTTCCTGTTTGGGAATATGACAGCTTCTTTGTCATTCTAATCAAACCAGGATGAATCGCGATGTAAGAAGCTTGATTTTGATACATAAAGTAGTGGAGAATCACCAGGAAGCTGAATAAATCTCATAGGAGTTAGGATGAAGAAGCTATCCCACTTTCAAATCAGGTGATCCCAGTTTTCCTGTTTGGGAATATGACAGCTTCTTTGTCATTCTAATCAAACCAGGATGAATCGCGATGTAAGAAGCTTGATTTTGATACATAAGTAGTGGAGAATCACCAGGAAGTGAATAAATCTCATAGGAGTTAGGATGAAGAAGCTATCCCACTTTCAAATCAGGTGATCCCAGTTTTCCTGTTTGGGAATATGACAGCTTCTTTGTCATTCTAATCAAACCAGGATGAATCGCGATGTAAGAAGCTTGATTTTGATACATAAAGTAGTGGAGAATCACCAGGAAGCTGAATAAATCTCATAGGAGTTAGGATGAAGAAGCTATCCCACTTTCAAATCAGGTGATCCCAGTTTTCCTGTTTGGGAATATGACAGCTTCTTTGTCATTCTAATCAAACCAGGATGAATCGCGATGTAAGAAGCTTGATTTTGATACATAAAGTAGGAGAATCACCAGGAAGCTGAAAATCTCATAGGAGTTAGGATGAAGAAGCTATCCCACTTTCAATCAGGTGATCCCAGTTTCCTGTTTGGAATATGACAGCTTCTTTGTCATTCTAATCAAACCAGGATGAATCGCGATGTAAGAAGCTTGATTTTGATACATAAAGTAGTGGAGAATCACCAGGAAGCTGAATAAATCTCATAGGAGTTAGGATGAAGAAGCTATCCCACTTTCAAATCAGGTGATCCCAGTTTTCCTGTTTGGGAATATGACAGCTTCTTTGTCATTCTAATCAAACCAGGATGAATCGCGATGTAAGAAGCTTGATTTTGATACATAAAGTAGTGGAGAATCACCAGGAATGATTTTAGAGAGTTGAAGGTCTTGAGAGATAGAGAAAGATTAAAGTGAGATGAGATATGATTTATGAAATGTTAGAAGAGAAACATGATGAAACTAGAAGAGAGAATATGAACAAAATCGGTTAATAATTAATCAAGACAGAGTTTACAATATATAGAGAGAGACATTGGGTTATTCAGAAGACTCAAGCAGGTGTGGTCAAGGATAAGGTTGCTTAATTCAAATGTTTTAAACCAATGAGGAAGATCACACGATTATGGGCATTCTTTGGTTGTGAGACCTTTTGCCTTTACAGCCTGTGCCAGACTGTCAGGATAAGCCGCGGTCACTCTATCCATCAAACGGTTCTATATCCTAAAGTAAAACCCCTTTGGCCGTTTAACCCTTTCACCCGGGTAAGGGGGGTAACTTCCTCTTGGTCGAGTTATGATCGACCCGGAAAAGTAAGGAGTACGGAAGGTACGGCTCTTGTACGGCCTGGTCGATCCCTAACCTTCCTTCCCTTTGACCTTCACATTTCCACATCCTCAACTCCTCAAGCCATCTCCCCATGTACTGAACCAACTCATTTAACACTCCCCCTCAAGCTTAACTTAGTACTTAGTTAAGCTTGGAACCACCATGAGATCTTCCTCATTTTAAAAAACCTCACCAGGAAAAAACCATTGGACAAAACTTGATGAGGGAAAAAGAGTGAAGACCTCATGGCAAAAGGGGATCAGCTCCTTTGGGAAAAGATCTATGAGCCATCTGGTTATGAAATGGACTCCATGTCTTTGTCTGCGCCTTGTGTGAAACACATCCGAAGTTGATCCTCACTCCTTGTGTAGAATGGCAAGATCATCCCAAGACAATCATCTGCTCACCTTGTGACAATCAACTTCAATGTGCTTGGTTCTCTCATGGAAGACTGAGGTGGTCGCAAGTGTATAGCCGCTGATTATCACAATGCTAGTCATTGGAGTCCCTGCTTACTCCAAGTGCTTCAAGATTCCTTTGATCCATACCAAACTCATTGGTAAGCTCGCATTGCTCTATAATCAGCTTCAGCGCTTTGAACAAGACACCACCTTCTGCTTCTTACTCTTCCAAGTCACCAAGTTGCCTCCAATGAATGTCAATAGCCGGTGGTTGATCTCCTGTTGTTATCTCCAGCCCAATCCGCATCACGATATCCCACACTTCAGTGCTCTTGTGCATCCCATCCACACTCCAAGGCTTGACGTCCCATTCAGATATAAGAGAAGTCTCTCCACCATGCGCCAGTGATGATCCTTGGGACTTGCATATGCTGGCTCACTTGGTTCACCGCAAAGCATATGTCTGGTCGTGTGATTGTAAGGTAGATGAGCTTCCCTACTAGCTTCCTGTACAGCTTTGGATCATGAAAGGTTTGCTATCTTCAACCTCCCCCTCACGTGGAACCTTGTATCCATCTTCAAGAGGCATCTTTGCTGTCTTGTCTCCTTGTATACCTGCATCTTTCAAAAGATCAAGTGTATACTTCCTTTGGGAAATGAACAATCCTTCCTTAGATCTACACAACTCAATTCCAAGGAAGTATTTCATTTCCCCTAAGTCTTTGATTTCAAACACAGATTTCAAAACTCCTTGTGGCTTTTATACCAGCCTTATCACTACTGTTATGATAATGTCATCAAATATACGAGTAGACAGATGATACCTGAAGGTGTAGTGAGGGTGAAGAGGGTGTGATCCAACTCTGACTTCTTGAACCCACGGCCATTCAGAGTAGTACTCAGCTTGTTGTACATGCTCTAGGTGATTGCTTCAACCCATAGATCGCCTTCTTGAGTCTCAATACATTCCCTGGTTTCAAAGATGTTCAAGACCGGTGGTGGTGCATGTACACTTCATCTTCTAGTTCTCCTGAAGAAATGCATTCTTCACATCCATCTGCCAAGCTCCCACTCAAGGTTCACAGCAAGGGACAATACAATTCTTATTGTATGTAGCTTGGCAACAGGGCAAAAGGTATCATGTAGTCTTCCCCATATGTTTGGTGTATCCTCTAGCCACCAGTCTTGTCTTCTTTCTGTCAATGGTTCCATCAGGTAGATACTTAATGGTGAATATCCACTTGCTGGTTACTGCCTTCTTTCCTTTGGCAACTCACTTTCAAACCAAGTGTCATTCTTTATCATGGCATTTGCCTCATCTCCAACAGATTCCTTCCAATCTTGATGTAGCATTGCCTCTCATAGATCTTGGTACACTACTTTTCATCTAGGCTCATCATGAATGCGCAATGCTCCTTTGGATAACAGGCAAATGAACACACAGCTTGAGAAGGATGTTGAGTTGAGTTGATTATATTGGTATGGAGAGAAGAGGAGTTGAAGAGGAGAAGAGATGGAGAAGCTTAAGGGGTTTGGGTGTGAATGGTACGGACGTCCGTACAAGGCCGTACATGGCCGTACCGTCCGTACCAAAGGTCTCGACCAAAACTTACCCAACTCGACCAAGTGAAACGGTAACAAGGGAGTGTTAACTTGGGGACTTAAGGAGAAGGGATCAGACCGTTGAGTGGATAAGGGAAGAGCGTGCCAGGCTGGAACAGGCTGTAAAGAGGCAAAGCGTGTGAGCCTTACCATCCAATCATCCGGAAAGCAACCTTGACTCTACATGCTTCAATAGTGCCCATTTCGCCTCTTGTAAACCCTAATGCTTTCTATATAAATATGTAACCTCACTCATTAATAAGATCAATCAGTTCGAGTCTCTCTAATCTCTTAGACTATGGTTTTCTCTTA
Organism: Brassica napus; assembly: GCF_020379485.1. NCBI lineage: Eukaryota > Viridiplantae > Streptophyta > Magnoliopsida > Brassicales > Brassicaceae > Brassica > Brassica napus. The sequence goes on along the minus strand of NW_026016560.1, from coordinate 81,433 downwards.
GACACTAAACGGCTCTTTCTAGTCTCTTAATCTTTCACAAACTTCTCTTAATCACTTCCTAAACACTCTCTTTATTCTAATCACTCTAAAGATCTCTTAATCTCATATGGTATCAGAGCCAGGTTCATTTGAATCTGGGGTTTGATCTTTAGAGAGTTACAAGCTAAACGTCTTTGAAGCTACACGCGAGTAGTCTTGAAGGTGTTGAAGCTGTGGTTCGTTCTAGTTGAAGCTGTGCTACGTTCTGTGGGTTTGCGTGATTCTAGACTCAAGGTTGGTGTGTACGAGATCCAAGATTCAAGTTTTCAAGTCAAGCAAAGATGGAACAGGGGATGAACATGAGGATGAAGGTAGCGGTTACTTTCAAAGGTAGCAACTACCTTGTGTGGTCTCGGATGGTGAAGACTGCGGTGGGAAGTAAGGGTTTGTGGGGGCACATCACAACAGGGGAGGCTCCGAAACTCATTACTCAGGGAGGAGATCAAGAAGAGGTCTCCAATGAAGCGGCTGTGGAGAAATGGCAACAAGAAGACATGCTGGTGATGACGGTTCTACACGCATCCTTGGACCCAGCTATCTTGGATGCCTACAGCTACTGTGAATCAGCCAAGGAGCTGTGGGACACGCTGAAGAAGGTGTATGGGAACATTTCCAACCTCAGCCGTGTGTTTGAAGTGAAGCTAGCGATCAACCGTCTTGCACAAGAGGACATGGAGTTCACTAAGCACTTGGGGAGGTTCAGGTCCTTATGGTCAGAGCTGGAGATGCTGAGGCCGAGCACAACTGATCCAGATCAGTTGAATGAGAGGCGCGAGCAAGACAAGGTCTTTGGGCTGCTTCTCACACTGAACCCGGCCTACACCCAGCTCATCCAGCACATGTTAAGGTCAGACAAGCTTCCGGACCTTGAGGAGGTGTGTGCACAAATCCAAAGGGAGCAGGGATCTATGGGTTTGTTTGGAGGAAAGGGGGAGCTCTCTCTTGCCAATCAAGCAGCTCATGAGGATTCAACCGAGGCTCCACAAGCAAACAAGGCATCTCACGGGAAGTACGAGGACAGGAAGTTCAATGGCAACTGTGATCATTGCAAGAAGCATGGTCATAAGAAGAGCCAATGCTGGATACTGCACCCACACCTCAAGCCGGCCAAGTTCATGAAGGAGCGTGAGGGAAGGGCAAATGTGACTGAAGGTTCAAGTGGAGCTGGCACCAGCAAGATCAGTGAAGTGGATGGGCTTGGAGGCAATGATGGGAATGGGAAGTCTCTGGTGGCTTACACAGGCGCCTCAAGCTCCCGCAGCAATGATGACTACATCAAGAGATCAGACCTTGATGCCCTCTTCAAAATGCTAAAGGAAAACGGTAACACTTACGGTTATTCCTTTGGAGCTTCTATGATTGCATATAAGGATGATCACTTGATTAGAGAACTAGTAGAACGGTTAGAAGCTAGGAATGAGTATAGACATGCTCACATTGCTAGAACTGATAAGATGCATCCATCACTTAGTAATCTATGCCATAATGCTAAACGAGTAAGTAAACCATTGATTGTTGATTCTGGTGCATCACATCATATGATAAGTGATGAAACTTGATTAAGGATATAGAACCTACACATGGGCATGTGATGATAGCAAATGGGGATAAGATACCCATTAGAGGAATAGGAAAGCTTAAGCTGTTTAACAAAGAATCTAGAGCTTTTTACATGCCTGAATTCACATCAAACCTATTATCAGTGAAGAAATGTACTAATGATTTACAATGCAATGTTATCTTTAGTCCTAATGATGTGAAGTTTCAGGATATTGAGAGCAGCAGATTGATTGGGAAAGGGGTGACTAAGGGAGATCTCTATATGCTTGAAGAACTCACTTCTGTTCCTGATTATAGTTGCTCGTTTACTTCTGCTTCTTTGTTGAATAAAAATGCATTGTGGCATGCTAGAGTAGGACACCCTCATGTTAAAGCTTTGAACTTAATGGTACCAGGTGTTGTGTTTGAGAACAAGGATTGTGAAGCTTGTATTTTAGGCAAGCATTGTAGAACTGTGTTTCAAAAGTCTACTACCGTTTATGATAATTGCTTTGATCTAATTCATTCAGATGTGTGGACTGCCCCTTGCTTATCTAGAGATAGTTATAAGTATTTTGTCACATTCATTGATGAAAAATCCAAATACACCTGGTTAACCTTAATTCAGACCAAAGATAGGGTACTTGATGCATTTAGGAACTTTCAAACTTATGTAACTAACCATTATCATGCTAAGATTAAAATTTTGAGATCAGATAATGGAGGAGAGTACACGAGTCATGCATTCAAGCAACACCTATCACAACATGGGATCCTACATCAAACAAGCTGTCCTTATACTCCACAGCAAAATGGAGTGGCTGAGAGGAAGAATAGGCATCTCATGGAAGTGGCAAGGTCACTTATGTTTCAGAGTAATGTTCCAAAGAGATTTTGGAGTGATGCGGTTGCCACTGCTTGTTACCTGATAAACAGAACCCAACCAAAGTTCTGAATGAGAAGGCTCCATTTGAAGTTCTGAACAGGTACAAGCCAGCTCTTGATTATTGCGAGTCTTTGGATGCCTATGCTTTGTACTCAAACCAGGAGAGATGATCAACAAGCTAGAAGCAAGAAGCACTAAGGCTGTGTTCATAGGATACTCAGCTACACAGAAAGGATACAAATGCTATGATCCTATAGCAAGGAGAGTTCTTGTATCTAGAGATGTGAAGTTCTTGGAAGATAGAGGATACTATGAAGAAAAGAATCAAGAAGACCTGAAGGACTTAACATCAGACAAGGCCACCACCTTGCGGATCATTCTTGAAGGTCTTGGAATCAGTACATCCCAGGATCCAAGGAATCACGCAACTACACCTCCTGAAGTTGGTTCACCATCCCACCTTGATCATGAGGGAGGAGAGGAGCATGAGGAGCCTATGCAAGAGGCCAACCAAGATGAAGGAGGAGTAGAGAATGAAGGAGAAGAGAGCATAGGCTCGGATGGTCATGGACATGATCATGGTGTGACACAAACACCTTCTCAAGATGAAGTGGTAGAAGAACAACAGGAAGAAGAACCGGTTGTGCAGCCACTAAGAAGGAGTACAAGGATAAGGAAGGATCCTTCCAGTTGGGTAAACACGAGAGTGTACTACAATGCCCAAGCTGTGGAGCATCCTTCTCAAGCCGTGTGCTCCTTTGCTCAATATCCAGAAGCACATTGCGCTTTCATGGTAAACTTGGATGAGAATCACATCCCAAGAAGCTATGAAGAAGCAATGAAAGATAAAGAATGGAAGGAATCAGTTGGAGATGAGGCAGGAGCAATGATCAAGAATGATACATGGTATGAGAGTGAGTTACCAAAAGGGAAGAAGGCTGTGACTAGTAGATGGATATTCACAATCAAGTACAAAGCGGATGGAAAGGTTGAGAGGAAGAAGTCAAGGCTAGTTGCAAGAGGTTTCACTCAAACTTATGGAGAAGATTACATAGAAACCTTTGCACCAGTAGCTAAACTCCACACAATCCGGATTGTACTGAGCTTAGCTGTGAATCTTGGATGGGGGTTATGGCAAATGGATGTGAAGAATGCGTTTCTACAAGGTGAACTTGAGGATGAAGTGTATATGCATCCACCTCCAGGCCTTGAACACTTAGTGAAGAGTGGAAATGTGTTGAGACTGAAGAAAGCCATCTATGGGCTGAAGCAATCACCAAGAGCTTGGTACAACAAGTTGAGTACTACTCTGAATGGCACTTCTTGTGTATGTTGATGATATCATTATCACAGGGAGTGATAAGGAAGGTATCATAGCAACCAAGGAGTTTCTTAAATCCATGTTTGAGATTAAAGACTTGGGAGAAATGAAATACTTTCTTGGAATTGAGATATGTAGATCCAAGGAAGGTTTGTTCATGTCCCAAAGGAAGTATACACTTGATCTTTTGAAAGGTGCAGGTGCTTATGGAGGCAAGACAGCAAGGATGCCTATGGAGGATGGCTACAAAGTCCCACGAGAGGGGGAGATTGAAGACAGCAAACCTTATCAGGATCCTAAACTCTATAGAAAACTAGTTGGCAAATTGATTTATCTCACTATAACTAGACCTGACATTTGTTTTGCTGTGAATCAGGTGAGTCAACACATGCAAGTACCTAAGGAACATCATTGGCGCATGGTGGAGAGGATCTTGATGTATCTCAACGGCTCACCTGATCAAGGAGTATGGATGGGCTGCAATGGAAGCACTGAAGTGGTGGGATACTGTGATGCGGATTGGGCTGGTGATAGAGCAGACAGGAGATCAACCACAGGCTATTGCACATTCATTGGAGGCAACTTGGTGACTTGGAAGAGTAAGAAGCAGAAGGTGGTGTCTTGCTCAAGTGCAGAAGCTGAGTATAGAGCTATGCTGAAGCTCACCAACGAGTTAGTATGGATCAAAGGCATCTTGAAGCATTTGGAGATTGATCAAGCCACGCCAATGACCATGCATTGTGACAACCAAGCAGCTATCCACATTGCCTCCAACTCGGTGTTCCATGAGAGAACCAAGCACATTGAAGTTGATTGCCACAAGGTGAGGCAGATGATCATCTTAGGAGTCATCTTGCCATGCTACACAAGAAGTGAAGATCAGTTAGCGGATGTGTTCACCAAGGCTGCAAGACAGAAGACAATGGAGTCCATTCACATACGGTTGGGCCTCATTGATCTTGGGAAGAGAAGGAGCTGATCCCCTTGGCTGTGAGGTCTTTACTCTTTTCCCTTATCAAGGTTTTATCCCAATGGGTTTTCCTTGGTAAGGTTTTTAATGAGGAAGATCTCATAGCTATCCAAGCTTAGGCTTTCACAAAGCTAAGCTTGAGGGGGAGTGTTGAGTTGAGTTGATTATATTGGTATGGAGAGAAGAGGAGTTGAAGAGGAGAAGAGATGGAGAAGCTTAGGGGGTTTGGGTGTGAATGGTACGGACGTCCGTACAAGGCCGTACATGGCCGTACCGTCCGTACCAAAGGTCTCGACCAAAACTTACCCAACTCGACCAAGTGAAACGGTAACAAGGGAGTGTTACCTTGGGGACTTAAGGAGAAGGGATCAGACCGTTGAGTGGATAAGGGAAGAGCGTGCCAGGCTGGAACAGGCTGTAAAGAGGCAAAGCGTGTGAGCCTTACCATCCAATCATCCGGAAAGCAACCTTGACTCTACATGCTTCAATAGTGCCCATTTCGCCTCTTGTAAACCCTAATGCTTCTATATAAATATGTAACCTCACTCATTAATAAATCAATCAGTTCGAGTCTCTCTAATCTCTTAGACTATGGTTTTCTCTTAGACTCTAAACGGCTCTTTCTAGTCTCTTAATCTTTCACAAACCTTTCTTAATCACTTCCTAAACACTCTCTTTATTCTAATCACTCTAAAGATCTCTTAATCTCATAAAGGATGCTCCACAGCCTGGGCATTGTAGTATACTCTCGTGTTTACCCAGTTGGAAGCATCTCTCTTCAGCTGTGTGCTTCTCCTTAATGGTACCTCAGCTGGTGCTTGCTCTGGTGCTTCTACTTCAGTAGCTTCCACTCCTCCTTGTTCTGGTAGCTCATTAGGTTCTTCACTACTTGGTTCAGCTCCACCTTGATCAGGATGATCCGCAAAATCTTGATTCTCATCCGGCTCAATTCCATTCCCTCCCTCATGATCAAGGTGAGATGGTTCTTCAGCTTCTTGTCTTTCAGATGACTGATTCTCTGTCGACTCCTGGGACATTCCAATTCCAAGACCTTCTAGTATCTGTCTCAAGCTTGTAGCTTTATCTGAAGGTTGTGAAAGATCCTCCAGCTCTTTCCAATCTTTATCTTCATAGTAGCTCTTCTCTTCAAAGAACTTGACATCTCTTGATACAAGAACTCTCCTTGACTCAGGAACAAAGCACTTGTATCCCTTCTGTGTGGTTGAGTATCCTATCATCATAGCTTTGATACTCTTTGCTTCCAGCTTGTTTCTCATCTCTCCCGGGATAAGAACATAGCTTACACACCCAAACACTCTTAGGTGATCTAGGACTGGCTTGCTGTTGTTGAGAACTTCATAAGGAGCTTTATCTTCCAGGATCTTGGTTGGATCCTATTGATTAGGTAGCAAGCCGTGATCACAGCATCACTCCAGAATCTCTTTGGCACTCTCATCTGGAACATCATTGATCTAGCCACTTCCATAAGATGTCTGTTCTTTCTCTCAGCCACTCCATTTTGTTGAGGTGTATAAGGGCAACTCGTTTGGTGAAGTATCCCATGTTGAGCTAGATGGTTCTTGAATGCATGGCCAGTATACTCTCCACCATTATCAGACCTGAAAATCTTAATCTTGGCATTATACTGGTTAGAAACATATGATTGAAAGTTTCTAAATGCATCTAGAACCCTATCCTTTGTTTTAATTAGTGTTATCCAGGTGTATTTGGATTTCTCATCTATGAATGTGACAAAGTATTTGTAATTGTCCCTAGATAAGCATGGAGCAGTCCATACATCAGAATGAACAAGATCAAAGCATTTATCATAGATAGTAGTAGATCTCTTGAACACAGTCTTACAATGTTTTCCCAAAATACAAGCTTCACACTCATTATTTTTAAACATGACACCTGGTAACATTAAGCTTAAGGCTCTAACATGTGGATGTCCTAGCCTAGAATGCCACAATGCACCTCTACTTAAAACGGAACTCAACAAGCAACTAGAACTAGAAATGATAGAAAGGTCTTCAAGTAAATAAAGGTCTCCTTTGGTTACTCCTTGCCCAATCAACTTACTGCTTTCAATATCCTGAAATTTCACATCATTAGGACTGAAAATAACATTGCATTGAAGATCATTGGTACACCTCTTAACAGATAATAGATTAGAAGTAAACTCAGGCATGTACAAAGCTTTAGAATCCTTATTAAACAGTTTCAAGTCTCCTACTCCTCTAATAGGAATTCTATCACCATTTGCAATCATTACATGTCCATGAGCCGGTTCTATGTTCTTTATAAGGCTATCATCACTTATCATATGATGTGAAGCACCTGAATCAATAATCAATGGTTTTATTCCTTGAGCAATATGATTCCTAGGTGATTCTTTTACCAGTTTCAGTTTATCAATGAGATCAAGCAATGTGGATTCATTTCTAGACATCCTATCAGCAGCAAAGGTTGTATATCTATCTGGTTCATTTCCCATTCTATCAAAGTTTCCTAGCAAGCTATCACAAGTTCTAGGCAACACATGAGCAGTATAGGAATAACCAAGGGCTTTACCAGACTCTTTAAGGGCTTTGATCAAGGCATCAATGTCTGACTTCTTGATCACCTCATGATCCATGTTCTTCACAGCTCCTTGGTGGTGAGAGGTTAAGGCTCTTCCTTCACTTTCACCCGCAAGACCAGATGAGCCAGCTCCTGATGCGCCAGCTTCACTTGTCTCTGCAGAAAGGTGAGCTCTTCCCTCTCTCTCCTTGTTGAACTTGGCCGGCTTCAAATGGGGGTGTAGGATCCAGCACTGACTCCTCTTGTGTCCCGGCTTCTTGCAATGGTCACAGTTTCCACTGAACTTCCTTTCCTCTCCACGGTAAGCAGCCTTGTGTGCTTGGATTGCTTCAGCCTTGTTGGACAGAGCCATGTCTCCTTTCCCTCCAAACATACCAAGTGACCCCTCTTCCTTCTGAATCTGCGCACACACTTCCTCCATAGATGGAAGACTCGGCATCCTCAACATGTGCTTGATCACATCATTGAATGGAGGATCTAGTGTCAGCAGCAATCCAAACACCTGATCCTGCTCCCTCCTCTCCATGAGTAGCTCTTGATCCGCGGTGCTTGGCCTCAATGATTCAAGCTCAGACCACAAGGATCTATACTTGCCCAAATGCTTGGTGAACTCTTCCCCATCTTGAACCAGTGTGTTGATAGCCTTCTTAATCTCATACACGCGGTTCAGATTGGTAACGTTCCCAAATGTCTTCTGGAGTACCTCCCACAGGTGTTTTGGAGTCTCGCAGTAGCTGTAGGCCTCCAAGAGATGCTCTTCAAGGGACCCTTGTAGCACTGAAAGCACCATCAAGTCTTCTTGAATCCACTTCTTCTCGGCAGCAGCAACTTGATCTCCCACACCTTCATCTCCTTCTCCGTCTTTAGCCACTGGCTTGGTTGCATCATCCGTGATGTGACTCCACAGCCCTAGCCTCCCAATGGCTGTCTTCACCAGCCTTGACCACAACAGGTAGTTACTACCACCCTTCAACGCAACAGGAACCGTAATGACCTTGTAGTTTCCCTCCATCTTGCTTTGTTAGAACCGAAAAGAAAGTATGAAAGAGTATGAACTGAAGCTGAAGAACACTCTAAATCTCAATACCAAAGCCAACCTGGCTCTGATACCATATGATTTTAGAGAGTTGAACAGGTATTGAGAGATTTAGAGAAAGATTAAAGTGAGATGAGATGATTTATGAAATGTAGAAGAGAAACATGATGAACTAGAGAGAGAATATGATAAACTCGTGTTAATCATTAATCAAGACAGAGTTTACAATATATAGAGAGAGACATTAGGGTATTCAGAAGCTCTAAGCATGTGTGGTCAAGGATAAGGTTGCTTTAATTCAAATGTAAACCAATGAGGAAGATCACACGCTTATGGCATCTTTTGGTGAGACTCCTTTTGCCTTTACAGCCTGTGCCAGACTGTCAGGATAAGCCGCGGTCACTCTATCCATCCAAACGGTCTTATCTCCTAAAGTAAAACCCCTTTGGCCGTTTAACCCTTTCACCCGGGTAACTTTCCTCTTGGTCGAGTTATGGATCACCCGGACAGTACGGACGGTACGGCCGGTACGGCCTCTTGTACGGCCTGGTCGATCCCTAACCTTCCTTCCCTTTGCCTTCACATTCTCACATCCTCAACTCCTTAAGCCATCTCCCCATGTACTGAACAACTCATTTTAACACCAGGAAGCTGAATAAATCTCATAGGAGTTAGGATGAAGAAGCTATCCCACTTTCAAATCAGGTGATCCCAGTTTTCCTGTTTGGGAATATGACAGCTTCTTTGTCATTCTAATCAAACCAGGATGAATCGCGATGTAAGAAGCTTGATTTTGAAACATAAAGTAGTGAGAATCACCAGGAAGCTGAATAAATCTCATAGGAGTTAGGATGAAGAAGCTATCCCACTTTCAAATCAGGTGATCCCAGTTTTCCTGTTTGGGAATATGACAGCTTCTTTGTCATTCTAATCAAACCAGGATGAATCGCGATGTAAGAAGCTTGATTTTGAAACATAAAGTAGTGGAGAATCACCAGGAAGCTGAATAAATCTCATAGGAGTTAGGATGAAGAAGCTATCCCACTTTCAAATCAGGTGATCCCAGTTTTCCTGTTTGGGAATATGACAGCTTCTTTGTCATTCTAATCAAACCAGGATGAATCGCGATGTAAGAAGCTTGATTTTGATACATAAAGTAGTGGAGAATCACCAGGAAGTCGAATAAATCTCATAGGAGTTAGGATGAAGAAGCTATCCCACTTTCAAATCAGGTGATCCCAGTTTTCCTGTTTGGGAATATGACAGCTTCTTTGTCATTCTAATCAAACCAGGATGAATCGCGATGTAAGAAGCTTGATTTTGATACATAAAGTAGTGGAGAATCATCAGGAAGCTGAATAAATCTCATAGGAGTTAGGATGAAGAAGCTATCCCACTTTCAAATCAGGTGATCCCAGTTTTCCTGTTTGGGAATATGACAGCTTCTTTGTCATTCTAATCAAACCAGGATGAATCGCGATGTAAGAAGCTTGATTTTGATACATAAAGTAGTGGAGAATCACCAGGAAGCTGAATAAATCTCATAGGAGTTAGGATGAAGAAGCTATCCCACTTTCAAATCAGGTGATCCCAGTTTTCCTTTGGGAATATGACAGCTTCTTTGTCATTCTAATCAAACCAGGATGAATCGCGATGTAAGAAGCTTGATTTTGATACATAAAGTAGTGAGAATCACCAGGAAGCTGAATAAATCTCATAGGAGTTAGGATGAAGAAGCTATCCCACTTTCAAATCAGGTGATCCCAGTTTTCCTGTTTGGGAATATGACAGCTTCTTTGTCATTCTAATCAAACCAGGATGAATCGCGATGTAAGAAGCTTGATTTTGATACATAAAGTAGTGGAGAATCACCAGGAAGCTGAATAAATCTCATAGGAGTTAGGATGAAGAAGCTATCCCACTTTCAAATCAGGTGATCCCAGTTTTCCTGTTTGGGAATATGACAGCTTCTTTGTCATTCTAATCAAACCAGGATGAATCGCGATGTAAGAAGCTTGATTTTGATACATAAAGTAGTGGAGAATCACCAGGAAGTCGAATAAATCTCATAGGAGTTAGGATGAAGAAGCTATCCCACTTTCAAATCAGGTGATCCCAGTTTTCCTGTTTGGGAATATGACAGCTTCTTTGTCATTCTAATCAAACCAGGATGAATCGCGATGTAAGAAGCTTGATTTTGATACATAAAGTAGTGGAGAATCACCAGGAAGCTGAATAAATCTCATAGGAGTTAGGATGAAGAAGCTATCCCACTTTCAAATCAGGTGATCCCAGTTTTCCTGTTTGGGAATATGACAGCTTCTTTGTCATTCTAATCAAACCAGGATGAATCGCGATGTAAGAAGCTTGATTTTGATACATAAAGTAGTGGAGAATCACCAGGAAGCTGAATAAATCTCATAGGAGTTAGGATGAAGAAGCTATCCCACTTTCAAATCAGGTGATCCCAGTTTTCCTGTTTGGGAATATGACAGCTTCTTTGTCATTCTAATCAAACCAGGATGAATCGCGATGTAAGAAGCTTGATTTTGATACATAAAGTAGTGGAGAATCACCAGGAAGCTGAATAAATCTCATAGGAGTTAGGATGAAGAAGCTATCCCACTTTCAAATCAGGTGATCCCAGTTTTCCTGTTTGGGAATATGACAGCTTCTTTGTCATTCTAATCAAACCAGGATGAATCGCGATGTAAGAAGCTTGATTTTGATACATAAAGTAGTGGAGAATCACCAGGAAGCTGAATAAATCTCATAGGAGTTAGGATGAAGAAGCTATCCCACTTTCAAATCAGGTGATCCCAGTTTTCCTGTTTGGGAATATGACAGCTTCTTTGTCATTCTAATCAAACCAGGATGAATCGCGATGTAAGAAGCTTGATTTTGATACATAAAGTAGTGGAGAATCACCAGGAAGCTGAATAAATCTCATAGGAGTTAGGATGAAGAAGCTATCCCACTTTCAAATCAGGTGATCCCAGTTTTCCTGTTTGGGAATATGACAGCTTCTTTGTCATTCTAATCAAACCAGGATGAATCGCGATGTAAGAAGCTTGATTTTGATACATAAAGTAGTGGAGAATCACCAGGAAGTGAATAAATCTCATAGGAGTTAGGATGAAGAAGCTATCCCACTTTCAAATCAGGTGATCCCAGTTTCCTGTTTGGGAATATGACAGCTTCTTTGTCATTCTAATCAAACCAGGATGAATCGCGATGTAAGAAGCTTGATTTTGATACATAAAGTAGTGGAGAATCACCAGGAAGCTGAATAAATCTCATAGGAGTTAGGATGAAGAAGCTATCCCACTTTCAAATCAGGTGATCCAGTTTCCTGTTTGGGAATATGACAGCTTCTTTGTCATTCTAATCAAACCAGGATGAATCGCGATGTAAGAAGCTTGATTTTGATACATAAAGTAGTGGAGAATCACCAGGAAGTCGAATAAATCTCATAGGAGTTAGGATGAAGAAGCTATCCCACTTTCAAATCAGGTGATCCCAGTTTTCCTGTTTGGGAATATGACAGCTTCTTTGTCATTCTAATCAAACCAGGATGAATCGCGATGTAAGAAGCTTGATTTTGATACATAAAGTAGTGGAGAATCACCAGGAAGCTGAATAAATCTCATAGGAGTTAGGATGAAGAAGCTATCCCACTTTCAAATCAGGTGATCCCAGTTTTCCTGTTTGGGAATATGACAGCTTCTTTGTCATTCTAATCAAACCAGGATGAATCGCGATGTAAGAAGCTTGATTTTGATACATAAAGTAGTGGAGAATCACCAGGAAGCTGAATAAATCTCATAGGAGTTAGGATGAAGAAGCTATCCCACTTTCAAATCAGGTGATCCCAGTTTCCTGTTTGGGAATATGACAGCTTCTTTGTCATTCTAATCAAACCAGGATGAATCGCGATGTAAGAAGCTTGATTTTGATACATAAAGTAGTGGAGAATCACCAGGAAGCTGAATAAATCTCATAGGAGTTAGGATGAAGAAGCTATCCCACTTTCAAATCAGGTGATCCCAGTTTTCCTGTTTGGGAATATGACAGCTTCTTTGTCATTCTAATCAAACCAGGATGAATCGCGATGTAAGAAGCTTGATTTTGAAACATAGAGTAGTGGAGAATCACCAGGAAGCTGAATAAATCTCATAGGAGTTAGGATGAAGAAGCTATCCCACTTTCAAATCAGGTGATCCCAGTTTTCCTGTTTGGGAATATGACAGCTTCTTTGTCATTCTAATCAAACCAGGATGAATCGCGATGTAAGAAGCTTGATTTTGATACATAAAGTAGTGGAGAATCACCAGGAAGTCGAATAAATCTCATAGGAGTTAGGATGAAGAAGCTATCCCACTTTCAAATCAGGTGATCCCAGTTTTCCTGTTTGGGAATATGACAGCTTCTTTGTCATTCTAATCAAACCAGGATGAATCGCGATGTAAGAAGCTTGATTTTGATACATAAAGTAGTGGAGAATCATCAGGAAGCTGAATAAATCTCATAGGAGTTAGGATGAAGAAGCTATCCCACTTTCAAATCAGGTGATCCCAGTTTTCCTGTTTGGGAATATGACAGCTTCTTTGTCATTCTAATCAAACCAGGATGAATCGCGATGTAAGAAGCTTGATTTTGATACATAAAGTAGTGGAGAATCACCAGGAAGTCGAATAAATCTCATAGGTGTTGATCAGAGTTAAGTATATGAGAAGAGGAGCTAAGGGAGTTAAGGCATTAGAGGAAGAGATGAAGTATGAAAGAAGAGATGAGTTTGGGTTGAGTGATCCGTACAAGGCCGTACAGGCCGTACCATCCGTACATAGGACATCAACCAAACTCACCAAGGTAAAGATAAGTTACCAAGGTAACTTAGTGGAGAGGAGGATAAGCTTTGGAGTGGATAAGACCGCGGAGGAAGAAGGGATTAGGCGCGGACTGACAGTCTGGCATGGACTGGAAAGTAAACAGCATCTATGGGAAGATGCTAGATGCCTCACACACTTGGAGAAGCTCATTGGCCGGATTCAAATATAGGCTCCTCCTCCTTTTGACTTCACATGCTTTCCTTATCCTTTTGTGATCGAAACCCTAAGCTCTCCTTACTATATATTGTAACTCAAGATCATTAATAAAGATTAGACAGTTCTAAACAATCTTTCTCTTTACTCATTTCATCATGATTCTCCATTAGTCTCTAATCAGTTTCCTAAATCTCTTATTCTCTTCCTTAATCCTATTCTAAACTCAGATAATCTTTATATTCCTAAAAGTCATATGGTATCAGAGCCAGGTTGATTACAATCTGAGTTCGTGAGTGATTCTCTTAAGGATTCAAGTTTGAAACTTTAAGAGAACAAGTGAGTGTGTTTGAGAGTTTCTTGAGAGTTCAAAAGCTCAAGGTGTTTTGTGTGTGTCTTGGTGGTCCGTGGGAGGTTCATTTGAAGACTCAAGAGTGAATCTGTGTTCTAGAGAGCAGCGTGGGTTCTCAGTTCAAGATCTAACCGGTTGTTCAAGTTATAAACGTCAAGCTGTTCAAGATGGAGAGTGGCATGAAGATGAAGGTCGCGGTGACATTCAAAGGAACCAACTACCTAGTCTGGTCTAGGATGGTGAAAACTGCTGTGGGAAGCAAGGGTTTGTGGAAGCATATCACATCTGGTGAGGCTCCAAAGGTGATTACTCAGGGGGGTGAAACGGAGAGTCCCGAGGAGAGTGTTGTAGAGAAGTGGCAACAAGAAGACATGATGGTGATGTCTGTCCTTCATGCCTCTTTGGAGCCGGCTATACTAGATGCTTATAGCTACTGTGAGACAGCCAAGGAGCTGTGGGATACTCTACAGAAAGTGTATGGAAACACTTCTAACCTGAACCGAGTGTTTGAAGTCAAGAAGGCAATCAATGGGTTAACTCAAGATGACACGGAGTTCACTAAGCACTTGGGGAGGTTCAGGTCTCTTTGGTCTGAGTTGGAGATGCTGAGGCCAAGCACGGTTGATCCAGAGCTTCTAAATGAGAGACGCGAGCAGGACAAGGTCTTTGGGTTGCTGCTCACGTTGAATGCAAGCTACAGTGGTCTTATCCAGCACATGCTATGGTCTGAGAAGCTGCCTGACCTTGAAGAGGTGTGTGCTAAGATACAGAAGGAGCAGGGCTCAATGGGTTTGTTTGGAGGCAAGGGAGACTTATCTCTTGCAAACGCTGTGCAACCTGACCGGGAAGAGCCTCCACAAGCTAACAAAGCTGGTTACAACAAGTATGAGGATAGGAAGTTCAATGGGAATTGTGATCACTGCAAGAAGCATGGACACAAGAAGAGTCAGTGCTGGATACTCCATCCCCACTTGAAGCCGGCTAAGTTCATGAAGGAGAGAGAGGCAAAAGCTCACATGACTGAAGGATCAAGCGGAGCAGGGCCATCCAACCGTGGAGCTGAAGTGGAGAACCGTGAAGGAGATGGAAAGGCTTTGGTGACCTACACTGGAGCTATCAACCCCCGAGGCAATGATCAAGACTTCATCAGGAGATCCGAGATGGATGCACTCATCAAAATGCTCAAGGATAATGGTAACATTCATGGGTATTCATTTGGTGCTTCTATGATTGCTAGAACTATAGAAATGACTCCTAATGTGGCTGAGATTGCTAGGATTGATAGTAAGACTGGAATTGAGCATTGCATTGATAGAAATGCTAGGATGAATGCATATAGATCACAGATTAGCATCTGCCATAGTGCTAGCAATACATCCAAACCATTGATTATAGATTCAGGTGCATCTCATCATATGATTAGTGACACCAACCTGATTAAAGATATAGAACCTACTAATGGATGTGTGATGATTGCAAATGGGGATAAGATACCTATTAAGGGAATAGGAAACTTAAAGCTATTTGATAAGAACACTAGAGCTTTTTACATTCCGGAATTCACATCAAACCTACTTTCAGTTAAGAAATGCACTACTGATTTGAATTGCAATGTTATATTCAGTCCTAATGATGTGAAGTTTCAGGATATTGAGAGCAGCCAATTGATTGGAAAAGGAGTTACAAAGGGAGACTTATACATGCTTGAGAAGCTTGATCCTGTTTCCAATTATAACTGCTCATTTACTTCTGCTTCTAGTTTGAATAAAAATGCATTGTGGCATGCTAGACTAGGTCATCCCCATGAGAGGGCTTTAAACTTGATGTTACCAGGTGTGGTTTTTGAAAATAATAAGTGTGAAGCTTGCATTTTAGGCAAGCATTGTAAGAATGTGTTTCCAAGAACATCTACTGTTTATGAAAATTGCTTTGATTTGATTCATACTGATGTGTGGACTGCACCTAGTTTTTCTAGAGATAATCATAAGTATTTTGTCACATTCATTGATGAAAAATCTAAATACACCTGGTTAACACTCATTCCATCAAAAGATAGGGTGATAGATGCATTCAAGAACTTTCAAGCTTATGTGACTAACCATTATCATGCTAGGATTAAAATTTTGAGATCAGATAATGGAGGAGAGTACACAAGCTATGCGTTCAAGAGTCATCTAGATCACCATGGAATCCTTCATCAAACAAGCTGTCCCTACACACCACAACAGAATGGTGTAGCTGAGAGGAAGAACAGGCACTTGATGGAAGTGGCTCGGTCACTGATGTTCCAAGCTAATGTACCTAAGAGATTCTGGAGTGATGCTGTATCCACTGCGTGCTACCTAATCAACAGGATGCCTACAAAGGTGTTGAAGGATCAAGCACCATTTGAAGTTCTGAACAAGCGCAAGCCATCCTTGGAATACATGAGAGTGTTTGGATGCTTATGCTATGTTCTAGTACCAGGAGAGTTGAGGAACAAGCTAGAAGCAAGGAGCAGAAAGGCAATGTTCATTGGCTACTCAACAACTCAAAAAGGATATAAGTGTTATGATCCAGAAGCTAGAAGGGTACTTGTATCTAGAGATGTGAAGTTCATTGAAGAAAGAGGATACTATGAGGAGAAGAATCAAGAAGATTTGAAGGATCTCACATCAGATAAGGCTGGAGTCTTAAGAATCATTTTGGAAGGTCTCGGTATCAAGATGAACCAGGATCAATCCACAAGAAGTGGAAGACAAGAAGAGAGCTCAACTGCACCAAGTGGAGCTGCTCAAACACCTCACCTTGATCATGAGGGGGGAAGTGAACCTGAAACTCAAGAAAATGGCCAAGAAGGAGTCGGCTTGAGTGAGGAAGGAGAGTTCAACTCAGGTTCTCATCATCAAGGTGAGCAAGACCAAGGAGAGGAAGAACATCAGAGTGAAGCACAAGAACCGCATACACAAGCTGAGCCGGTTCAAGAGCAAGAACAACCTGTATTGAGGAGGAGCACAAGGCTGAGAAAGGATCCTTCCTCTTGGGTAAACACGCGAGTGTACTACAATGCCCAAGCTGTGGAGCATCCTTCTCAAGTTGTGTGTTCCTTTGCTCAATACCCTGAAGAACATTGTGCCTTCATGGTTAACTTGGATGAGAACTACATCCCAAGAAGCTATGAAGAAGCAATCATGGATAAAGAATGGAAGGAGTCAGTTGGAGCTGAGGCAGGAGCTATGATCAAGAATGATACATGGTATGAGAGTGAGTTACCAAAAGGGAAGAAGGCTGTGACTAGTAGATGGATCTTCACAATCAAGTATAAGGCTGATGGAACAATTGAGAGGAAGAAGTCAAGACTGGTTGCAAGAGGTTTCACTCAAACTTATGGAGAGGATTACATTGAGACCTTTGCACCAGTAGCTAAACTGCACACAATCCGGATTGTATTAAGCTTGGCTGTGAATCTTGGATGGGGCTTATGGCAAATGGATGTGAAGAATGCATTTCTACAAGGAGAGCTGGAGGATGAAGTGTATATGCATCCACCTCCAGGCTTGGAACACTTAGTGAAGAGAGGGAATGTGTTGAGACTGAAGAAAGCTATCTATGGACTGAAGCAATCACCAAGAGCTTGGTACAACAAGCTGAGTACTACTCTGAATGGACGAGGCTTCAAGAAGTCTGAACTAGACCACACCCTCTTCACTCTCACTACTTCCTCAGGTATGATTGCACTCCTTGTGTATGTTGATGATATCATTATCACAGGAAGTGATAAGGAAGGTATCATAGCAACCAAGGAGTTCCTTAAATCCATGTTTGAGATTAAAGACTTGGGAGAAATGAAATACTTTCTTGGAATTGAGATATGTAGATCCAAGGAAGGTTTGTTCATGTCCCAAAGGAAGTATACACTTGATCTTTTGAAAGGTGCAGGTGCTTATGGAGGCAAGACAGCAAGGATGCCTATGGAGGATGGCTACAAAGTCCCACGAGAGGGGGAGATTGAAGACAGCAAACCTTATCAGGATCCTAAACTCTATAGAAAGCTAGTTGGCAAATTGATTTACCTTACCATAACTAGGCCTGACATTTGCTTTGCTGTGAATCAGGTGAGTCAACACATGCAAGTGCCTAAGGAACATCATTGGCGCATGGTGGAGAGGATCTTGATGTATCTCAACGGCTCACCTGATCAAGGAGTATGGATGGGTTGCAATGGGAGCACTGAAGTGGTTGGATACTGTGATGCGGATTGGGCTGGTGATAGAGCAGACAGGAGATCAACCACAGGCTATTGCACATTCATTGGAGGCAACTTGGTTACTTGGAAGAGTAAGAAGCAGAAGGTGGTGTCTTGCTCAAGTGCAGAAGCTGAGTATAGAGCTATGCTGAAGCTGACCAACGAGCTGGTGTGGATCAAGGGCATCTTGAAGCATTTGGAGATTGATCAAGCCACGCCAATGACAATGCATTGTGATAACCAAGCTGCCATCCACATTGCCTCCAACTCGGTGTTCCATGAGAGAACCAAGCACATTGAAGTGGATTGCCACAAGGTGAGGCAGATGATCATCTTAGGAGTCATCTTGCCATGCTACACAAGGAGTGAAGATCAGTTGGCTGATGTGTTCACCAAGGCTGCAAGACAGAAGACAATGGAGTCCATTCACATCAGGTTGGGCCTCATTGATCTTGGGAAGAGAAGGAGCTGATCCCCTTTGGCTGTGAGGTCTTTACTCTTTTTCCCTTATCAAGGTTTTATCCCAATGGGTTTTCCTTGGTAAGGTTTTTAATGAGGAAGATCTCATAGCTGTCCAAGCTTAGACTTTCACAAAGCTAAGCTTGAGGGGGAGTGTTGATCAGAGTTAAGTATATGAGAAGAGGAGCTAAGGGAGTTAAGGCATTAGAGGAAGAGATGAAGTATGAAAGAAGAGATGAGTTTGGGTTGAGTGATCCGTACAAGGCCGTACAGGCCGTACCATCCGTACATAGGACATCAACCAAACTCACCAAGGTAAAGATAAGTTACCAAGGTAACTTAGTGGAGAGGAGGATAAGCTTTGGAGTGGATAAGACCGCGGAGGAAGAAGGGATTAGGCGCGGACTGACAGTCTGGCATGGACTGGAAAGTAAACAGCATCTATGGGAAGATGCTAGATGCCTCACACACTTGGAGAAGCTCATTGGCCGGATTCAAATATAGGCTCCTCCTCCTTTTGACTTCACATGCTTTCCTTATCCTTTTGTGATCGAAACCCTAAGCTCTCCTTACTATATATTGTAACTCAAGATCATTAATAAAGATTAGACAGTTCTAAACAATCTTTCTCTTTACTCATTTCATCATGATTCTCCATTAGTCTCTAATCAGTTTCCTAAATCTCTTATTCTCTTCCTTAATCCTATTCTAAACTCAGATTAATCTTTATATTCCTAAAAGTCATAATAGGAGTTAGGATGAAGAAGCTATCCCACTTTCAAATCAGGTGATCCCAGTTTTCCTGTTTGGGAATATGACAGCTTCTTTGTCATTCTAATCAAACCAGGATGAATCGCGATGTAAGAAGCTTGATTTTGATACATAAAGTAGTGGAGAATCACCAGGAAGCTGAATAAATCTCATAGGAGTTAGGATGAAGAAGCTATCCCACTTTCAAATCAGGTGATCCCAGTTTTCTTCTGTGGGAATATGACAGCTTCTTTGTCATTCTAATCAAACCAGGATGAATCGCGATGTAAGAAGCTTGATTTTGATACATAAAGTAGTGGAGAATCACCAGGAAGTCGAATAAATCTCATAGGAGTTAGGATGAAGAAGCTATCCCACTTTCAAATCAGGTGATCCCAGTTTTCCTGTTTGGGAATATGACAGCTTCTTTGTCATTCTAATCAAACCAGGATGAATCGCGATGTAAGAAGCTTGATTTTGATACATAAAGTAGTGGAGAATCACCGGAAGCTGAATAAATCTCATAGGAGTTAGGATGAAGAAGCTATCCCACTTTCAAATCAGGTGATCCCAGTTTTCCTGTTTGGGAATATGACAGCTTCTTTGTCATTCTAATCAAACCAGGATGAATCGCGATGTAAGAAGCTTGATTTTGATACATAAAGTAGTGGAGAATCACCAGGAAGCTGAATAAATCTCATAGGAGTTAGGATGAAGAAGCTATCCCACTTTCAAATCAGGTGATCCCAGTTTTCCTGTTTGGGAATATGACAACTTCTTTGTCATTCTAATCAAACCAGGATGAATCGCGATGTAAGAAGCTTGATTTTGATACATAAAGTAGTGGAGAATCACCAGGAAGCTGAATAAATCTCATAGGAGTTAGGATGAAGAAGCTATCCCACTTTCAAATCAGGTGATCCCAGTTTTCCTGTTTGGGAATATGACAGCTTCTTTGTCATTCTAATCAAACCAGGATGAATCGCGATGTAAGAAGCTTGATTTTGAAACATAAAGTAGTGGAGAATCACCAGGAAGCTGAATAAATCTCATAGGAGTTAGGATGAAGAAGCTATCCCACTTTCAAATCAGGTGATCCCAGTTTTCCTGTTTGGGAATATGACAGCTTCTTTGTCATTCTAATCAAACCAGGATGAATCGCGATGTAAGAAGCTTGATTTTGATACATAAAGTAGTGGAGAATCACCAGGAAGCTGAATAAATCTCATAGGAGTTAGGATGAAGAAGCTATCCCACTTTCAAATCAGGTGATCCCAGTTTTCTTTTGGGAATATGACAGCTTCTTTGTCATTCTAATCAAACCAGGATGAATCGCGATGTAAGAAGCTTGATTTTGATACATAAAGTAGTGGAGAATCACCAGGAAGTCGAATAAATCTCATAGGAGTTAGGATGAAGAAGCTATCCCACTTTCAAATCAGGTGATCCCAGTTTTCCTGTTTGGGAATATGACAGCTTCTTTGTCATTCTAATCAAACCAGGATGAATCGCGATGTAAGAAGCTTGATTTTGATACATAAAGTAGTGGAGAATCACCAGGAAGCTGAATAAATCTCATAGGAGTTAGGATGAAGAAGCTATCCCA
This sequence comes from Brassica napus, assembly GCF_020379485.1. NCBI lineage: Eukaryota > Viridiplantae > Streptophyta > Magnoliopsida > Brassicales > Brassicaceae > Brassica > Brassica napus. Next base: position 60,625 of record NW_026016560.1, on the reverse strand, counting down.
CTTTCAAATCAGGTGATCCCAGTTTTCCTGTTTGGGAATATGACAGCTTCTTTGTCATTCTAATCAAACCAGGATGAATCGCGATGTAAGAAGCTTGATTTTGATACATAAAGTAGTGGAGAATCACCAGGAAGCTGAATAAATCTCATAGGAGTTAGGATGAAGAAGCTATCCCACTTTCAAATCAGGTGATCCCAGTTTTCCTGTTTGGGAATATGACAGCTTCTTTGTCATTCTAATCAAACCAGGATGAATCGCGATGTAAGAAGCTTGATTTTGATACATAAAGTAGTGGAGAATCACCAGGAAGCTGAATAAATCTCATAGGAGTTAGGATGAAGAAACTATCCCACTTTCAAATCAGGTGATCCCAGTTTTCCTGTTTGGGAATATGACAGCTTCTTTGTCATTCTAATCAAACCAGGATGAATCGCGATGTAAGAAGCTTGATTTTGATACATAAAGTAGTGGAGAATCACCAGGAAGTCGAATAAATCTCATAGGAGTTAGGATGAAGAAGCTATCCCACTTTCAAATCAGGTGATCCCAGTTTTCCTGTTTGGGAATATGACAGCTTCTTTGTCATTCTAATCAAACCAGGATGAATCGCGATGTAAGAAGCTTGATTTTGATACATAAAGTAGTGGAGAATCATCAGGAAGCTGAATAAATCTCATAGGAGTTAGGATGAAGAAGCTATCCCACTTTCAAATCAGGTGATCCCAGTTTTCCTGTTTGGGAATATGACAGCTTCTTTGTCATTCTAATCAAACCAGGATGAATCGCGATGTAAGAAGCTTGATTTTGATACATAAAGTAGTGGAGAATCACCAGGAAGTCGAATAAATCTCATAGGAGTTAGGATGAAGAAGCTATCCCACTTTCAAATCAGGTGATCCCAGTTTTCCTGTTTGGGAATATGACAGCTTCTTTGTCATTCTAATCAAACCAGGATGAATCGCGATGTAAGAAGCTTGATTTTGATACATAAAGTAGTGGAGAATCACCAGGAAGCTGAATAAATCTCATAGGAGTTAGGATGAAGAAGCTATCCCACTTTCAAATCAGGTGATCCCAGTTTTCTTGTTTGGGAATATGACAGCTTCTTTGTCATTCTAATCAAACCAGGATGAATCGCGATGTAAGAAGCTTGATTTTGATACATAAAGTAGTGGAGAATCACCAGGAAGCTGAATAAATCTCATAGGAGTTAGGATGAAGAAGCTATCCCACTTTCAAATCAGGTGATCCCAGTTTTCCTGTTTGGGAATATGACAGCTTCTTTGTATTGAGATGAAGACCAAGGAGGCTGAGACAGTAACTTTAGAGTTTTACTGTGGTAACTTTATTTTAACCACAGTAACTACTTGGGGAAGTTATCTGATGGGATGAGAAGGTAACTTAGTGAAGAGAAGAGAGGAAACTCGACCAAAGAGGATAAGTGAGGTTAAGGAAGGATAAGGGATCACTTTGACAGCCTGTATGATGCTGGAAAGGAGAAGTTACCTTTATACTAGTGCAAGCATGTGAGAAAGCACAGCCAAGTGATTCAAAAGGAGTTCCAGCCTGTCCTTTGACTACACATGCTTAACCATTTCGAATTTCCTTGTTGCTCTCTCTATTAATACTTGTAAACCTCATCAGTTATTAATTAATGGAGTTTTGAGTCTCTCTCTCTTTATTCTCTCACTAGAATCTCTTAATCTCTTTAATCTTTTCATCTGATTATCCCTGATTGGTTGAATCATGCTCTAATACACAAAAGTGTATATGGTATCAGAGCCAGGTTACTAAAAAGGGGAGAGTGTGATTTCGTTTTTCATAAAATCTGGGTGTTCTTGAGTGTTCTTGAGGGTTCTTGAGTGTTCTTGGTGTTCTTGAGTTCTGGTCTTTATTATCTGAGTGGTGTGAGATATTCTGATGGATTCAAACTATCTCAACATGGAAATGAAGCACAGATCTAGTACAACCATGGAGCTTGAAGAAGAGAGGGATGGCGATTGGTCAAGATGGGCAAAGAGAGCTTTGGAAAGCTGTGGGTTATGGAGTAGTCATGGAAAGGGGAAACCTTTCATGGAAATGGCTACTGAAGAAGGTCAGACAAGAGGTCTGAAGCTGGGAAATGAAGTTGTTCAAGGAGACACTACAAAGAGTGAGATTGAAGCAACTTTAGGCAAGTCCAAGCTTGTGAGAGTCGTTGAGGACAGAGGGGTGATCCGCGGCTTGAGACAAGGAAAGGATGAGTGTTATCAGCTTGTGGGAAGGCTGAGAGAAGTATGGTCGGAGCTAGATGGGGTGAAGACACACACATCAAATCCGAGATGTTGTCAAGAAAGGAGGAAGCAAGATGTGATCTTCAGCTTCCTTATGGAAGAGGTATGTGAGCTTGTTAAATATACTTGTGATGTGTGGGAAATGAACAGGAAGCCAGAAAGATGGAAGGGAGGTACAAGCTGTAAGAGGGGAAGGTTGAGAAAACTTTCTAAGGAGTGGTTAATGAAGAGAAGGGCATGGAGAAAGGATAGCGAGTCTGAGCACTTAAGTGACAGGATGAGTGTAATCTTGAAGAGAATCAAGGATGTACTTCAGCAGATGGTTATAGGAGAGTGTTCATACTCAGCTTACATGGGAGAGACAGTAGGAGACAGTGCGGATATGAGAGGAATGGATACCAAGAGGGCAGATGAGTGTGTGACAAAGAAGGAATGGGATGAGTTGGTTAAGCATGTGTATGCTTTGGCTACGACCCGGAGTCTGGGTGCTCCTGCCAAAGCATCCACATCTAAACCCATCATCATTGACTCTGGAGCAACACACCACATGATCAGTGACAAGAGACTAATCAGTGAGGTTAAAGCAGCAACAGGGAGTGTCATGATAGCCAATGGTACCAGGATCCCAATAGAAGGAGTGGGAAACCTCAAGCTGTTTGAGAAGAACTCCACTGCCTTCTACCTACCTCAGTTTACATCCAATCTAATCTCAGTTAAGAAGGCTACAGTTGATCTGGATTGTCAAGTGGTTTTCAGACCAAATGAAGTTGAGTTCCAGGATTTGAAGACTGGAAGGGTTATTGGCAGAGGAGACAGCAAGCATCAGCTCTATCATCTCCAAACAACTGAGGCGCCTAGTCCTGTGGAGTCTGTGTGTTTAAGCAGCACAACGGATAGGTGTGATAATCTCACATGGCATGCAAGGCTGGGACATCCTCATGCCAAGGCAATTGAACTGATTCTACCAAGTATGGCGTTCAATCACTTGGAGTGTGAAGCTTGTATACTTGGAAAGCACTGTAGGACTGTCTTCCCAACATCAGAAACCAGATATGAGAATTGCTTTGATCTGGTGCATTCAGACGTGTGGACAGCTCCCTGTATGTCTAGAGACAGCCATAAGTACTTTGTGACTTTCATTGATGAGAAGTCCAAGTACACATGGATCACCATGATTCCCTCCAAAGACAGAGTCCTAGAAGCCTTCATGAACTTCCAAGCATATGTTACTAATCAGTACAATGCCACTGTGAGGATTCTGAGGTCTGATAATGGAGGAGAATACACTAGCAATGCTTTCAAGAGTCATCTTGCAAAGCATGGGATTGTGCAACAAACTAGCTGTCCTTACACACCACAACAAAATGGGGTGGCTGAGAGGAAGAACAGACATTTGATGGAGGTTGCGAGATCAATCATGTTCCACATGAATGTCCCTAAGAGGTTTTGGAGTGATGCTGTTCAGACTGCTTGCTATCTCATCAATAGAGTGCCAACCCGTGTCTTGAAGAAACTATCTCCCTTTGAAGTATTGAACAAGGCCAAGCCACACATTGATCATTTGAGAGTCTTTGGGTGCTTATGTTATGTGATGATTCCCGGAGAAAGAAGGAACAAGCTAGAAGCAAAGAGTACTAAAGCTATGTTCATTGGGTACTCAATCACTCAGAAAGGCTACAAATGTTATGATCCAATAACTAGGAGGGTTATGGTATCTAGAGAAGTGAAGTTTGTTGAGTCTAAAGGGTATTATGAGGAGAAGAAATGGGAAGACCTAGAGGATCTGTCCCGAGCTCCATCAGAGAAGGCAACAACATTGAGAGTGTTGTTGGAGAGGCTAGGGATAGGATTATCCCAAGATCAGGAACCAGGAAGAACCGGACCTTCTAATCAAACTGGAGAAGCTGGAGGAACAACCCCTCTTGATCATGAGAGGGGGAATGGATCTGAATCAGGGGAGCAGGAGCATAACCAAGAGGATTCAGGTCAGCATGATCAGGAGGAGACACAGGAAGTAGAGAGTGAAGCTCAGTCAGGTGGAAATGAGCAGGGAGAACCTACTGGTTTAAGAGAGGAAGCACAAGAGAATGTTCAGGCTGAAGAACAGGTTGAGACCTTGCGGAGGAGCACAAGGATAAGGAGGGATCCTTCCAACTGGGTAAACACGAGAGTGTACTACTATGAGATTAAGAGATCTTTAGAGTGATTAGAATAAAGAGGGTGTTTAGGAAGTGATTAAGAGAAGTTTGTGAAAGATTAAGAGACTAGAAAGAGCCGTTTAGAGTCTAAGAGAAAACCATAGTCTAAGAGATTAGAGAGACTCGAACTGATTGATTTTATTAATGAGTGAGGTTACATATTTATATAGAAAGCATTAGGGTTTACAAGAGGCGAAATGGGCACTATTGAAGCATGTAGAGTCAAGGTTGCTTTCCGGATGATTGGATGGTAAGGCTCACACGCTTTGCCTCTTTACAGCCTGTTCCAGCCTGGCACGCTCTTCCCTTATCCACTCAACGGTCTGATCCCTTCTCCTTAAGTCCCCAAGGTAACACTCCCTTGTTACCGTTTCACTTGGTCGAGTTGGGTAAGTTTTGGTCGAGACCTTTGGTACGGACGGTACGGCCATGTACGGCCTTGTACGGACGTCCGTACCATTCACACCCAAACCCCCTAAGCTTCTCCATCTCTTCTCCTCTTCAACTCCTCTTCTCTCCATACCAATATAATCAACTCAACTCAACAACTACAATGCCCAGGCTGTGGAGCATCCCTCTCAAGGATCTCTTAATCTCATATGGTATCAGAGCCAGGTTCATTTGGTATCAGATATGGTATCAGAGCATCCCTCACATAACATCCCCTCTTATCTGATACCAAATGAACCTGGCTCTGATACCATATGAGATTAAGAGATCCTTGAGAGGGATGCTCCACAGCCTGGGCATTGTAGTTGTTGAGTTGAGTTGATTATATTGGTATGGAGAGAAGAGGAGTTGAAGAGGAGAAGAGATGGAGAAGCTTAGGGGGTTTGGGTGTGAATGGTACGGACGTCCGTACAAGGCCGTACATGGCCGTACCGTCCGTACCAAAGGTCTCGACCAAAACTTACCCAACTCGACCAAGTGAAACGGTAACAAGGGAGTGTTACCTTGGGGACTTAAGGAGAAGGGATCAGACCGTTGAGTGGATAAGGGAAGAGCGTGCCAGGCTGGAACAGGCTGTAAAGAGGCAAAGCGTGTGAGCCTTACCATCCAATCATCCGGAAAGCAACCTTGACTCTACATGCTTCAATAGTGCCCATTTCGCCTCTTGTAAACCCTAATGCTTTCTATATAAATATGTAACCTCACTCATTAATAAAATCAATCAGTTCGAGTCTCTCTAATCTCTTAGACTATGGTTTTCTCTTAGACTCTAAACGGCTCTTTCTAGTCTCTTAATCTTTCACAAACTTCTCTTAATCACTTCCTAAACACCCTCTTTAGAGATCTCTTAATCTCATATGGTATCAGAGCCAGGTTCATTTGAATCTGGGGTTTGATCTTTAGAGAGTTACAAGCTAAACGTCTTTGAAGCTACACGCGAGTAGTCTTGAAGGTGTTGAAGCTGTGTTCCGTTCTAGTTGAAGCTGTGCTACGTTCTGTTGGTTTGCGTGATTCTAGACTCAAGGTTGGTGTGTACGAGATCCAAGATTCAAGTTTTCAAGTCAAGCAAAGATGGAACATGGGATGAACATGAGGATGAAGGTAGCGGTTACTTTCAAAGGTAGCAACTACCTTGTGTGGTCTCGGATGGTGAAGACTGCGGTGGGAAGTAAGGGTTTGTGGGGGCACATCACAACAGGGGAGGCTCCGAAACTCATTACTCAGGGAGGAGATCAAGAAGAGGTCTCTAATGAAGCGGCTGTGGAGAAATGGCAACAAGAAGACATGCTGGTGATGACGGTTCTACACGCATCCTTGGACCCAGCTATCTTGGATGCCTACAGCTACTGTGAATCAGCCAAGGAGCTGTGGGACACGCTGAAGAAGGTGTATGGGAACACTTCCAACCTCAGCCGTGTGTTTGAAGTGAAGCTAGCGATCAACCGTCTTGCACAAGAGGACATGGAGTTCACTAAGCACTTGGGGAGGTTTAGGTCCTTATGGTCAGAGCTGGAGATGCTGAGGCCGAGCACAACTGATCCAGATCAGCTGAATGAGAGGCGCGAGCAAGACAAGGTCTTTGGGCTGCTTCTCACACTGAACCCGGCCTACACCCAGCTCATCCAGCACATGTTAAGGTCAGACAAGCTTCCGGACCTTGAGGAGGTGTGTGCACAAATCCAAAGGGAGCAGGGATCCATGGGTTTGTTTGGAGGAAAGGGGGAGCTCTCTCTTGCCAATCAAGCAGCTCATGAGGATTCAACCGAGGCTCCACAAGCAAACAAGGCATCTCACGGGAAGTACGAGGACAGGAAGTTCAATGGCAACTGTGATCATTGCAAGAAGCATGGTCATAAGAAGAGCCAATGCTGGATACTGCACCCACACCTCAAGCCGGCCAAGTTCATGAAGGAGCGTGAGGGAAGGGCAAATGTGACTGAAGGTTCAAGCGGAGCTGGCACAAGCAAGATCAGTGAAGTGGATGGGCTTGGAGGCAATGATGGGAATGGGAAGTCTCTGGTGGCTTACACAGGCGCCTCAAGCTCCCGCAGCAATGATGACTACATCAAGAGATCAGACCTTGATGCCCTCTTCAAAATGCTAAAGGAAAACGGTAACACTTACGGTTATTCCTTTGGAGCTTCTATGATTGCATATAAGGATGATCACTTGATTAGAGAACTAGTAGAACGGTTAGAAGCTAGGAATGAGTATAGACATGCTCACATTGCTAGAACTGATAAGATGCATCCATCACTTAGTAATCTATGCCATAATGCTAAACGAGTAGGTAAACCATTGATTGTTGATTCTGGTGCATCACATCATATGATAAGTGATGAAAACTTGATTAAGGATATAGAACCTACACATGGGCATGTGATGATAGCAAATGGGGATAAGATACCCATTAGAGGAATAGGAAAGCTTAAGCTGTTTAACAAAGAATCTAGAGCTTTTTACATGCCTGAATTCACATCAAACCTATTATCAGTGAAGAAATGTACTAATGATTTACAATGCAATGTTATCTTTAGTCCTAATGATGTGAAGTTTAAGGATATTGAGAGCAGCAGATTGATTGGGAAAGGGGTGACTAAGGGAGATCTCTATATGCTTGAAGAACTCACTTCTGTTCCTGATTATATTTGCTCGTTTACTTCTGCTTCTTTGTTGAATAAAAATGCATTGTGGCATGCTAGAGTAGGACACCCTCATGTTAAAGCTTTGAACTTAATGGTACCAGGTTATACACTTTTGTGTATTAGAGTGTTTCTAACCAAGTTTAAGAACAATCATACTGTTTTATGTAAGATTAAAGAGATTAAGAGAATAAGTAGAGAGAGAATACTCAAAACTCCATTAATTAATAACTGATGAGGTTTACAAGTATATATAGAGAGAGCAACAAGGGTTTTCGAAATGTATAAGCATGTGGAGTCAAAGGACAGACTGGAACTCCTTTTGAATCACTTGGCTGTGCTTTCTCACATGCTTGCACTAGTGTAAAAGCATCCTCTCCTTTCCAGCATCATACAGGCTGTCAAAGTGATCCCTTATCCTTCCTTATCCTCTTCCAACGTCTCACTTAGGATAAGAAAGGATTAACCTCAGTTAGACTCCAATTTAACCCATCCGGGTAACTTCTCTTCTTCTCACTTTAGTTACCACAGTAAAACTAAAGTTACTGTGGTAAATCCCAAAGTTACTGACTAACCCAATACTCTTCCTCTATCAATGTATCCACTCCTCATCTCCTCATCTCAACACTCCCCCTCAAGCTTGACCATGTAGAACAAGTCAAGCTTGAAACCATGAAGACCTCCCTCATTAAAAACCTCACCAAGGAAAACCCAATGGGATAAAACCTTGATGAGGGAAAAAGAGTGGAGACTCCATGGTTAAGGGGCTCATCTCCTAGGAGTAAGATCAATGAGTCCAAGTCTTGATAGTATGGACTCCATTGTCTTCAATCTCGCTGCCTTAGTAAACACATCTGCAAGCTGATCTTCACTTCTTGTATAACATGGCAATATCACTCCAAGTATAATCATCTGCCTCACCTTGTGGCAATCAACTTCTATATGCTTCGTCCTCTCATGAAAGACTGAGTTAGAAGCAATGTGGATAGCTGCTTGATTGTCACAATGCATTGTCATAGGAGTACTCTGCTCAATCTCCAAATGCTTCAAGATCCCCTTGATCCACACCAACTCGTTTGTCAGCTTCAACATGGCTCTATACTCAGCTTCAGCACTTGAACAGGAGATAACCTTCTGCTTCTTACTCTTCCAAGTGACCAAGTTCCCTCCAATGAATGTACAATACCCAGTAGTTGATCTCCTGTCCACTCTATCTCCTGCCCAATCAGCATCACAATATCCAACCACTTCTGTACTGCCATTACAACCCATCCAAACTCCTTGACCAGACGTGCCACTCAAATACCTCAGTATCCTATCAACCATCTTCCAATGATGGACCTTTGGTGCCTGCATATGCTGACTCACTTGATTCACCGCAAAGCATATATCTGGCCTAGTGATGGTCAAGTAGATCAGCTTGCCCACCATCTTCCTGTATAGCTTAGGATCCTCAAACAGCTGCTTCTCTTCAACCTCCCCCTCACGCAGAACCTTATATCCCTCCTCGAGAGGTGTCTTGGCTATCTTTCCTCCAAGCACATCAGTCTCCTTCAACATATCCATAGTATACTTCCTTTGAGACATAAACAAACCCTCCTTTGATCTGCATATCTCAATGCCCAGAAAATACTTCATCTCTCCCAAATCCTTGATGTCAAACACAGATTTGAGAAACTCCTTAGTAGCTTGAATCCCTGCCTTATCACTCCCTGTGATAATCAAATCATCCACATACACTAGAATCACAATGATCCCTGAGGGTCCTGTCAAGGTGAAAAGAGTGTGATCTAGTTCAGACTTCCTAAAGCCTCTCCCATTGAGTGTTGTACTCAGCTTCCTGTACCAAGCTCTAGGTGATTGTTTCAGCCCATATATTGCCTTCTTCAATCTCAATACATTCCCTGGCTTTACTAGGTGCTCAAGACCAGGAGGCGGATGCATGTATACTTCATCTTCAAGTTCACCTTGCAGGAAAGCATTCTTCACATCCATTTGCCACAAATCCCACTCCAAGTTTGTTGCAATGGACAACACAATCCGAACTGTGTGCAGCTTTGCTACTGGTGCAAAGGTATCAATGTAATCCTCTCCATAGGTCTGTGTAAATCCTCTTGCAACCAATCTAGTCTTCTTCCTATCAATCTGTCCATTTGCTAGATACTTGATTGTGAAGATCCATCTACTAGATACAGCCTTCTTTCCCTTAGGCAGCTCACTCTCATACCATGTATCATTTTTGATCATAGCACCTGCTTCAGCTCCCACTGATTCTTTCCATTCCTTGTCTAACATAGCTTCTTCATAAGTCCTTGGTACATAACTCTCATCCAGACTAATCATAAAGGCATAATGCTCCTCTGGAAACTCAGCAAAGGAACACATGGCTTGAGAGGGATGCTCCACAGCCTGGGCATTGTAGTACACTCTCGTGTTTACCCAGTTGGAAGGATCCCTCTTTATCCTTGTGCTCCTCCTCAAAGCTTGAACCTGATCTTCAGTTTGAACACTAGCCGGCTCCACTTGCTCCTCTTCTGAACTGACCGGTCCGACTTGTTCTTCTCCACTAGACTGACCCTCATCCACTTCTCCACTAGACTGAACATTGTTCTCAACTTCTTGTGATGTATCTTGATCATGAAGGCCTGAATCCTCTTGGTTTTGCTCTTGCTCACCAGATTCAGTTCCATTCCCCCTCTCATGATCAAGAGGACTTGTTCTTCCAGCTCCACCAGCCTGATTGGAAGGCTCTCTCCTCCCGGGTTCCTGATCCTGGGATATCCCTATCCCGAGCTTCTCCAACAATACTCTCAGTATTGTTGCCTTATCAGATGGAGCTTGAGACAAATCCTTCAGATTTTCCCACTCCTTTTCTTCATAATAACCTTTTGTTTCAACAAACTTCACTTCTCTAGATACCATCACCCTCCTTGCTTCAGGATCATAGCACTTGTACCCCTTTTGAGTGATAGAGTAACCAATGAACATAGCCTTAGTACTCTTTGCCTCAAGCTTGTTTCTCTGCTCTCCTGGAACCATGACATAGCACACACACCCAAAGACACGTAGGTGATCAATGACAGGTTTGCTCTTGTTCAACACTTCAAATGGAGACAGGTTCTTCAATATCTTAGTTGGAACCCTGTTGATGAGATAGCAAGCAGTCTGCACAGCATCACTCCAAAACCGTTTTGGGACATTTGCATGAAACATCATCGATCTAGCAACCTCCATCAAGTGCCTATTCTTCCTCTCAGCTACACCATTCTGCTGTGGTGTATAAGGGCAGCTAGTCTGATGCACAATCCCATGCTTGGCTAGATAACTCTTGAAGGCATTGCTGATGTATTCACCTCCATTATCTGATCTCAGTACCTTCACAGTAGCATTGTATTGATTAGATACATATGCTTGGAAGTTCATAAATGCTTCTAACACCCTATCTTTAGATGGAAGCAATGTAAGCCAAGTATACTTAGACTTCTCATCAATAAATGTCACAAAGTACTTCTGGCTATCTCTAGACAAACAAGGAGCTGTCCACACATCTGAATGAACTAGATCAAAGCAATGCTCATAAGTAGTCTCTGATGTTGGAAAAACAGTCCTACAATGCTTTCCTAATATGCATGCTTCACAGTCCAAGTGATTAAATGACATATTAGGCATGATCAATTCAATTGCACGAGCATGTGGATGTCCCAATCTAGCATGCCAAGTCATACTATCACACCTATCAACAGCACTACTTAAGCACACAGAATCAAAAGGTTTAGAATTCTTAGCCATTTGAAGATGGTATAGCTGATTCTTGCTGTCCCCTCTGCCAATAACTCTCCCAGTCTTCAAATCTTGAAACTCCACTTCATCAGGTCTGAATACTACTTGACAATTAAGATCAATGGTAGCTTTCTTCACAGATAATAGATTTGAAGTGAACTGAGGCATGTAGAAGGCAGCCGTGTCCTTCTCAAACAGTTTGAGCTTTCCCACTCCTTCTATTGGGATCATAGCACCATTAGCTATCATAACACTCCCTGTTGCAGCCTTGATCTCACTTATAAGCCTCCTATCACTGATCATATGATGACTTGCTCCAGAATCAATCACAATGGGTTTAGAAGCTCCGGATTGTATAGCATGCTTCTTGCTTGCTGCTAAGGCTTGTACATGTTCCATGAACACTCTCCATTCCTTCCTGGTGATGCGATCATCAGCTCCACTCCCTTTCTCCTGCTCTTTTAACACCCCACTGTCTTCTACTGATTGCCCCATGTAGGCTGAGTAAGAACACTCTCCCACAACTCTCTTCCTACCCTTTCCTATGTTGATAGAAGCTTTGGATAGCATTCTGCACCTCCTCCTCTTCCGGAAGCCCTCACTCCTACTCCCGGTTAGCCTCCATGAGCCCTCACTCCTACTCATGGTTAGCTTCTGGAAGCTCTCACTCCTACTCCCAGTTGGCTTCCATGAGCTCTCACTCCTACTCATGGTTAGCCTCTCATCATCTCTCATTATCTCATACGCCCTTCTTATAAGCACACAGATCTCTTCCATTTCCGGAAGCTGTTCCCCTCTTAGAACCATCTCCACCAGCCACCCATATGATGACTCCATGCTCGCCAAGAGCTTCAAGACCATCTCTTGCTCTCGTGTAGTATCCCCATCCACATGGGATCTCAACCCTTGTAGTTCAACCCACAAATGTTGTAGCTTCCTCACATGGTTATTGAACTCTTCTCTTCCTGGTTTAACTCCACTGATCACCTTCTTGACTTCATACACTCTCCTAAGACTGATCTTGTTCTCATAAACATCTTCAATCTTCTCAAGCAGTGTACTTTCTTCAAGACTAAAGCAATTTCCACTTGTTTCTCTTGCTGTCTGATCTTTCTCAGCAGCTTTACCCTTCAAAGACTCTTCCTTCTCATGGTTTCTCCAAACTCCACACCTTTTCAGAGTTGTTTTCATTTGTGAGAACCACCCCCACTCAATCCCTCTCTCTTTCTTCTCTTCACGCCTTGTTGTACCAGATTGAAGCAGCTCCATTTTCTTTAGCCTAGATCTTCCCTCAAATGCTTCTAATCTCACACGCCAAGCTCAACCACAAGCTAGACCCCTCTTCTGACCTTGTTAAACACCTAAAAGGACTCCCTTGAAGCTGACTCTCCAAAAGAAACACCAACAGACACAAGCTTGAATTTTAAAGGATCTAGCTCTTGAAAAATCTCAAGAACTCTCAAGAACACTCAAGAACACTCAAGAAAAACGAAATCACTCTCTCCTTTTAAAGCAACCTGGCTCTGATACCATATACACTTTTGTGTATTAGAGTGTTTCTAACCAAGTTTAAGAACAATCATACTGTTTTATGTAAGATTAAAGAGATTAAGAGAATAAGTAGAGAGAGAATACTCAAAACTCCATTAATTAATAACTGATGAGGTTTACAAGTATATATAGAGAGAGCAACAAGGGTTTTCGAAATGTATAAGCATGTGGAGTCAAAGGACAGACTGGAACTCCTTTTGAATCACTTGGCTGTGCTTTCTCACATGCTTGCACTAGTGTAAAAGCATCCTCTCCTTTCCAGCATCATACAGGCTGTCAAAGTGATCCCTTATCCTTCCTTATCCTCTTCCAACGTCTCACTTAGGATAAGAAAGGATTAACCTCAGTTAGACTCCAATTTAACCCATCCGGGTAACTTCTCTTCTTCTCACTTTAGTTACCACAGTAAAACTAAAGTTACTGTGGTAAATCCCAAAGTTACTGACTAACCCAATACTCTTCCTCTATCAATGTATCCACTCCTCATCTCCTCATCTCAACACAGGTGTTGTGTTTGAGAATAAAGATTGTGAAGCTTGCATTTTAGGCAAGCATTGTAGAACTGTGTTTCAAAAGTCTACTACCGTTTATGATAATTGCTTTGATCTAATTCATTCAGATGTATGGACTGCCCCTTGCTTATCTAGAGATAGTTATAAGTATTTTGTCACATTCATTGATGAAAAATCCAAATACACCTGGTTAACCTTAATTCAGACCAAAGATAGGGTACTTGATGCATTTAGGAACTTTCAAACGTATGTAACTAACCATTATCATGCTAAGATTAAAATTTTGAGATCAGATAATGGAGGAGAGTACACGAGTCATGCATTCAAGCAACACCTATCACAACATGGGATCCTACATCAAACAAGCTGTCCTATACTCCACAGCAAAATGGAGTGGCTGAGAGGAAGAATAGGCATCTCATGGAAGTGGCAAGGTCACTTATGTTTCAGAGTAATGTTCCAAAGAGATTTTGGAGTGATGCGGTTGCCACTGCTTGTTACCTGATAAACAGAACTCCAACCAAAGTTCTGAATGAGAAGGCTCCATTTGAAGTTCTGAACAGGTACAAGCCAGCTCTTGATTACTTGCGAGTCTTTGGATGCCTATGCTTTGTCCTCAAACCAGGAGAGATGATCAACAAGCTAGAAGCAAGAAGCACTAAGGCTGTGTTCATAGGATACTCAGCTACACAGAAAGGATACAAATGCTATGATCCTATAGCAAGGAGAGTTCTTGTATCTAGAGATGTGAAGTTCTTGGAAGATAGAGGATACTATGAAGAAAAGAATCAAGAAGACCTGAAGGACTTAACATCAGACAAGGCCACCACCTTGCGGATCATTCTTGAAGGTCTTGGAATCAGTACATCCCAGGATCCGAGGAATCACGCAACTACACCTCCTGAGGTTGGTTCACCATCCCACCTTGATCATGAGGGAGGAGAGGAGCATGAGGAGCCTATGCAAGAGGCCAACCAAGATGAAGGAGGAGTAGAGAATGAAGGAGAAGAGAGCATAGGCTCGGATGGTCATGGACATGATCATGGTGTGACACAAACACCTTCTCAAGATGAAGTGGTAGAAGAACAACAGGAAGAAGAACCGGTTGTGCAGCCACTAAGAAGGAGTACAAGGATAAGGAAGGATCCTTCCAGTTGGGTAAACACGAGAGTGTACTACAATGCCCAAGCTGTGGAGCATCCTTCTCAAGCCGTGTGCTCCTTTGCTCAATATCCAGAAGCACATTGCGCTTTCATGGTAAACTTGGATGAGAATCACATCCCAAGAAGCTATGAAGAAGCAATGAAAGATAAAGAATGGAAGGAATCAGTTGGAGATGAGGCAGGAGCGATGATCAAGAATGATACATGGTATGAGAGTGAGTTACCAAAAGGGAAGAAGGCTGTGACTAGTAGATGGATATTCACAATCAAGTACTGAAAGAATATGTGATTTGTTTAAGTCATTATGAGAATTATGAAGAATGTGAAGAGAATCGAGAGAGAGAGAGAGAGAGAGAGAATCGCATAAGACTAAAGAGAAGAGGAACTCATTTCCTTGATTCATTTTGGGTCTGGTTACATCCTTAATATAGACTACAAGTTGCTATACTAAGACAAACAAGAAACTATAAACAATGTAGACAAATAGGACAAGCTGAGCTCGGACAGGTGAGGTGATAGTGACCTCTCGCCAATCTCTCTCTTCCTTAACCTCACATGTGATCTTGCTTTGTTCCTTAGCTCCCAACGGTCACCTTCTTTATATTAAACAACTCCAGGGACTTAGGATGCTCTTACACGCGATCTCATGTCAATGCCTTACCAGTACTTGCCTTGATATCCAAGCTAGGTTAAGGGAGAGATATCCGTACACCCTTGTACGGATGCGCCACTTAACTCCTCATCAAGCATGCTTCTCTTGATCTCTACTTCTTGTTTATGCTCTGAATGTCTTCATGTCAACACTCCCCCTCAAGCTTGACAGTGGTGAGTGTCAAGCTTGGAAAGGCATGAAGTATTCCCTCATTAAAACCTTTACTTGGAAAAACCACTTGGGATAAAAACCAAGCAAAGGAAAAAGAGTAGAACACTCCATGGTGAGGGGATCATTGACATGGAATGTTTATGAGTCCAAGCCTAGGGAGGATGGACTCACAAACTTTGTTGCTGGCTGCCTTGGTGAATATGTCAGCTAGTTGATCTTCACTTCTTGTGTAGCATGGAAGAATCACTTGCTGCTCCACTGCTTGTCTCACCTTGTGACAGTCCACTTCTATATGCTTAGTCCTCTCATGGAACACAGAGTTTGATGCAATGTGTATTGCTGCCTGATTGTCACAATGCATAGTCATTGGCGTGGAGATCTCTATGCCCAAGTCCTTTAGCAGTCCCTTGATCCATATGAGTTCACTAGTAAGCTTCCTCATAGATCGGTACTCTGCCTCAGCACTTGAGCAAGAGACCACCTTCTGCTTCTTGCTCTTCCATGTGACTAGGTTTCCTCCAATAAAGGTGCAATAGCCTGTGGTTGATCTCCTATCAACTCGATCTCCAGCCCAATCAGCATCACAATACCCAACAACTTCAGTACTCTTGTTGCACGCCATCCACACTCCTTGACCTGGCGCCTCTCTTAAGTATCTCAAGATCCTTTCCACCATGTTCCAATGATGTACCTTAGGAGCTTGCATATGTTGGCTCACTTGGTTCACAGCAAAACACACATCCGGCCTTGTGATAGTAAGATAGATAAGCTTCCCAACCATTCTTCTATACCTCTTGACATCCTCAAAGGGAGTTGCATCAAACTCCCCCTCACGCATAACCTTGTAGCCTTCTTCTAGTGGTGTCTTGGCCACTCTTCCTCCAAGGTCTCCTGCCTCCTTTATAATGTCCAAAGTATACTTTCTTTGGGACAGAAACAATCCTTCCTTTGTTCTGCACATCTCAATGCCGAGGAAGTACTTCAGCTCTCCTAGATCCTTGATGTCAAATGCAGTCTTGAGGAATGTCTTGGTTGAGTTGATTCCCTCCTTGTTACTACCAGTGATGATAATATCATCCACATAGACTAGGATTACCACAATCCCTTGCTTGCTTGTGAGAGTAAAGAGTGTATGATCAGCTTGAGACTTCACAAAGCCTCTTCCATTCAGTGTAGTACTTAGCTTGTGGTACCAGGCTCTTGGTGATTGCTTTAAGCCATAGATAGCCTTTCTGAGTCTAAGAACATTCCCTGGTTTCACCATCTCTTCCATTCCGGGAGGTGGCCTCATGTATACTTCATCTTCTAGTTCACCTTGCAAGAAAGCGTTCTTCACATCCATTTGCCAAAGATCCCACTCTAGGTTCACTGCTAGTGAGAGGACTATCCGGATTGTATGAAGCTTGGCCACTGGTGCAAAGGTGTCTAGATAGTCTTCTCCATACACTTGTGTGTATCCCCTTGCCACCAGCCTGGTCTTCTTTCTTTCTGGTTTCCCATTTGCAAGATACTTGATGGTGTGTATGAGTCTACTGGTCACGGCTTTCTTCCCTCTTGGAAGCTCTGTCTCATACCAGGTGTTGTTTCTTTCCATAGCTCCCATTTCATCATTCACTGATTCCCTCCATTCATCATTATCCATAGCTTCTGCATATGTTCTTGGTATCCATTCCTGATCCAATGAACCCACAAAGGCTTGATGTTCTTCTGGATAGTAAGCAAGGGAGCACACGGCACTGGGTGGATGAGCTATTGCCTCTGCGTTGAAGTATACTCTAGTGTTGTTCCAGTTTGAAACCGGTTTCCTTTGTCTTGTGCTTCTCCTAAGCTGCTGCACCTCTTGTACATCTTCTTGTCCACTTGATTCGACTCCTCCAGAGTTTACATCAGTGGTTTGGTCAGCCTCTTGCTGCATCTGCTCATCCGGATCATGAACATTAGGATCATTGCTCTCAGCTTCATGATCATTGTTGTTCCCCCATTCAGGATCAGGATGAGGATGTGGGGTTGTGGTAGAATCTTGTGGAGCTCTCACTGTCTCCGGAACAGCTCCAGTCTCCTGAGTGCCAGCAGATGGAAACAAACTGATTCCCAAGTTCTGCATAAGCCGCCTTAGTGTGTCTGCTCTGTCCGAGGAAGGTTGAGAGAGATCTTTGAGCTCATCCCAACTTTTCTTCTCAAAGTATCCTCTGGATTCCACAAACTTCACATCTCTGGAGACTAAGACCTTCCTGGCCTCTGGAACATAGCATTTATACCCCTTTTGGGTAGTGGAATAGCCAAGAAAAACTGCCTTGGTGCTTCGTGGCTCAAGCTTGTTTCTCTGTCCATCTGGCTGCAAGACATAACACAAGCAACCAAATACACGTAAATGATCAATAGAGGGTTTTCTTTTGTTCAGTACCTCATATGGTGTGAGGTCACCAAGGATTCTGGTTGGAGTGCGGTTGATCAGATAACATGCTGTCATGACTGCATCACTCCAGAACCGCTTAGGAACATTGGTCTGAAACATCATGGATCTGGCCACGCCCATAAGGTGCCGGTTTTTCCTCTCAGCCACTCCATTCTGTTGGGGTGTATATGGACAGCTCGTTTGATGAAGTATTCCATGCTTGGCTAGGTAATTTTTGAAACCATGACTTGTGTATTCCCCCCCATTGTCTGACCTGAACACTTTGATCTTAACATTGAATTGATTAGTTATGTAAGTTTGGAAATTAATGAAAGCATCTAGCACTCTATCTTTAGTTGGAATCATAGTCAGCCAAGTATATTTTGATTTCTGATCTATAAATGTGACAAAATACTTATGATTCTCCCTAGATATGCATGGTGCAGTCCAAACATCAGAGTGTATAAGATCAAAGCAATTTTCATAGATTGTAGATGACTTAGGGAAAACGGTCTTGCAATGTTTACCAAGGATACAAGCTTCACAGCCATCATTTTTAAAAGAAATATCAGGTAACAACAAGTTCAGTGCACGGGAATGAGGATGGCCTAGCCTAGCATGCCACAATACATCATGATCTAAGACAGGAATTGAACTAAAAGCTGAAGATAAATAAGAAGGAGTCTTGGCGTCTTCAAGAAGGTAGAGATCTCCCTTTGTCACACCTTTGCCAATCAACTTAAGAGTCTCAATATCCTGAAACACAACTTCATTAGGACTAAATATGACATTACAATTTAGATCAGTAGTAGCCCTTTTTACAGAAAGAAGGTTAGAGGCAAAAGTAGGCATATAGAAAGCTTTAGAGTCTTTATCAAACAGCTTAAGTGTTCCTACTCCCTTAATTGGAATTTTATCACCATTAGCTATCATCACATTGCCTATCACAGGTTCTATGTTACTAATCAAGTTAACATCACTTATCATATGGTGAGAGGCGCCTGAGTCTATAACTAAAGGCTTAACTCTCTCAGTTTGGTGAGCTACTTGATAAGAAGTAAAGAGACCTCTAGGCGTGTGATAAGTAGCATTAAGAGAAGTTCCAAGGGTGTTACCGGACTCCTTAAGAGCTTTGATGAGAGCCTCAATGTCAGACTTCTTGATGGTATCATCATGGCCCTGCTTCTTCTCCTCAACAGCTTGAGAGCGGTTGGATGTTTCTCCAATGTCACCCGAGTAGTTGGCCCTTCCTTCAGTTCTGAATTTGGCCGGTTTGAGATGTGGGTGAAGGATCCAGCACTTGTCCTTCCCATGACCCTTCTTCTTGCAGTGGTCACACACCCACACCTTCCTATCCTCAGGCTTATAGTATCCTTTGTTGGCTACTCCGGCAGGTTTGTTCTCGGCTCCTTCAGCTTGATTGGCCATCACCATCTCTCCCTTTCTCTTAAAGAGACCCACTGAGCCGTGCTCCTTTTGGATCTCCGCACACACTTCATCAAGGGAGGGAAGCTCCTTGTTCCTCAGTATGTGCCTGATTAGGTCATCATACCCTGGGTTAAGGGTAAGTAGTAAGGCAAAGACCTTATCCTGCTCTCTCCTCTCATGGAGAACATCTGGGTCGACAGTGGCTGGCCTGAGCATCTCTAGCTCGGCCCATAGGGACCGGAACTTCCCAAAGTGAGCATCAAAGTCTGTGTCCTCTTGACTGAGAGAGTTGATGGCTCCTTTCACTTCATACACCTTGCTTATGTTGGATTTATTAGCATATACCTTCTTAAGAGTGTCCCACAACTCTTTGGAGGTCTCACAAAAGGCATAAGCCTCTTGGAGAGAAGGAGCGAGGCTATTCTGGATGATAGACAACACCATGAGGTCCTCCTGACCTTTCTTCTTCTCCCCAGCATCCGCAATCACCACCTCTTTGCCATCCTCTCCTAGGACAGTCTTCTTGGTGGGGCGGCCTTCTTCAACAACTTCCCAAAGACCTCTGCCTCCGAGAGCTGTTTTGGCAAGTCTTGCCCATGTCAGGTAGTTAGGACCCTTGAGTGTGACTGGTATCATCACCATCTTTGTGTTCTCAGAGGTATCCATCAAGAGAGAAAAGAAAAGAAAAAGGTTTCGGATGGTTTTTGCTATTTTTGGCAAATTCTGGAAACAAAGAATCAAGAACAAGATGAACTTTGCCAAAAATAGAATTTAGAACTCAGAGAATTTGCGGAAGAAAGAAAAAGGTTTAGGTCTCAAGAGTAAGGTTGCTCTGCTACCATGAAAGAATATGTGATTTGTTTAAGTCATTATGAGAATTATGAAGAATGTGAAGAGAATCGAGAGAGAGAGAGAGAGAGAGAATCGCATAAGACTAAAGAGAAGAGGAACTCATTTCCTTGATTCATTTTGGGTCTGGTTACATCCTTAACATAGACTACAAGTTGCTATACTAAGACAAACAAGAAACTATAAACAATGTAGACAAATAGGACAAGCTGAGCTCGGACAGGTGAGGTGATAGTGACCTCTCGCCAATCTCTCTCTTCCTTAACCTCACATGTGATCTTGCTTTGTTCCTTAGCTCCCAACGGTCACCTTCTTTATATTAAACAACTCCAGGGACTTAGGATGCTCTTACACGCGATCTCATGTCAATGCCTTACCAGTACTTGCCTTGATATCCAAGCTAGGTTAAGGGAGAGATATCCGTACACCCTTGTACGGATGCGCCACTTAACTCCTCATCAAGCATGCTTCTCTTGATCTCTACTTCTTGTTTATGCTCTGAATGTCTTCATGTCAACAAGTACAAAGC
The DNA here is from genome assembly GCF_020379485.1 of Brassica napus. Lineage (NCBI taxonomy): Eukaryota > Viridiplantae > Streptophyta > Magnoliopsida > Brassicales > Brassicaceae > Brassica > Brassica napus. The sequence continues at coordinate 40,032 of NW_026016560.1, read as the reverse complement.
GGATGGAAAGGTTGAGAGGAAGAAGTCAAGGCTAGTTGCAAGAGGTTTCACTCAAACGTATGGAGAAGATTACATAGAAACCTTTGCACCAGTAGCTAAACTCCACACAATCCGGATTGTACTAAGCTTGGCTGTGAATCTTGGATGGGGGTTATGGCAAATGGATGTGAAGAATGCGTTTCTACAAGGTGAACTTGAGGATGAAGTGTATATGCATCCACCTCCAGGCCTTGAACACTTAGTGAAGAGTGGAAATGTGTTGAGACTGAAGAAAGCCATCTATGGGCTGAAGCAATCACAAAGAGCGTGGTACAACAAGTTGAGCACTACTCTTAATGGCCGAGGCTTCAAGAAGTCTGAACTAGATCACACCCTCTTCACACTCACGACTCCCTCAGGTATGATTGCACTCCTTGTGTATGTTGATGATATCATTATCACAGGGAGTGATAAGGAAGGTATCATAGCAACCAAGGAGTTTCTTAAATCCATGTTTGAGATTAAAGACTTGGGAGAAATGAAATACTTTCTTGGAATTGAGATATGTAGATCCAAGGAAGGTTTGTTCATGTCCCAAAGGAAGTATACACTTGATCTTTTGAAAGGTGCAGGTGCTTATGGAGGCAAGACAGCAAGGATGCCTATGGAGGATGGCTACAAAGTCCCACGAGAGGGGGAGATTGAAGACAGCAAACCTTATCAGGATCCTAAACTCTATAGAAAACTAGTTGGCAAATTGATCTACCTCACTATAACTAGACCTGACATTTGTTTTGCTGTGAATCAGGTGAGTCAACACATGCAAGTACCTAAGGAACATCATTGGCGCATGGTGGAGAGGATCTTGATGTATCTCAACGGCTCACCTGATCAAGGAGTATGGATGGGCTGCAATGGAAGCACTGAAGTGGTGGGATACTGTGATGCGGATTGGGCTGGTGATAGAGCAGACAGGAGATCAACCACAGGCTATTGCACATTCATTGGAGGCAACTTGGTGACTTGGAAGAGCAAGAAGCAGAAGGTAGTGTCATGTTCAAGTGCAGAAGCCGAGTATAGAGCCATGCTGAAGCTCACCAACGAGTTGGTATGGATCAAAGGCATCTTGAAGCACTTGGAGATTGATCAAGCAACTCCAATGACAATGCATTGTGACAATCAAGCTGCCATCCACATTGCATCCAACTCGGTGTTTCATGAGAGGACCAAGCACATTGAAGTTGATTGTCACAAGGTGAGGCAGATGATTGTGCTAGGGGTGATCTTGCCATGTTACACAAGGAGTGAAGATCAGCTAGCGGATGTGTTCACCAAGGCTGCAAGACAGAAGACAATGGAGTCCATTCACATCAGGTTGGGCCTCATTGATCTTGGGAAGAGAAGGAGCTAATCCCCTTAGCTGCAAGGTCTTTACTCTTTTTCCCTCATCAAAGTTTTATCCCATTGGGTTTTCTTTGGTGAGGTTTTTAATGAGGAAGATCTTGTGGCTGTCCAAGCTTAGACTTATACAAAGCTAAGCTTGAGGGGGAGTGTTGAGTTGAGCTGAATATATGTATGAAGAGCTAAGGAGTTGAAGAGGAAAGGAGATGAGGAAGCTTAAGGGAGTTTAGGGAGAGCATGGTACGGACGTCCGTACAAGGCCGTACAAGCCGTACAGTCCGTACCATCCAGCATCGACCAAGACTTACCTTGCATCAGCCAAGTAACACGGTAACTAAGGTAAAGGGAAGGAACTTACCTTGAGGCATCAGACCGTTTAGGGATAAGGTAGAGCGCGCCTTGACAGGCTGGAACAGCTGGAAAGGCAAGAGCATCTCGGTCCAAGATGCCAGATACTCCGCGCATGTGGAGAAGCTAATTGGCTAGTCCAAATGAGCTTATCCTCTCCTGATTGACCTCACATGCTTTAGTCTTCTCTTGATTTCGAAAACCCTTGTATGCTCACTCTATATATTGTAACTCATCAACCCTAATGAAGATTAAGCAGTTTGAGTCTCTCTAATCTCTTAGACACTATGGTTTACTCTTAGACACTAAACGGCTCTATCTAGTCTCCTAATCTTTCACAAACTTCTCTTAATCACTTCCTAAACACTCTCTTTATTCTGATTACTCTAAGGATCTCTTAATCTCATACTACCCACTGAGGAAAAGAGGAAAAGATGAAAAGATGAAAAGATGAAAAGGATATGCATTGTAGGGTTTTAGCTCATGGTCGGGTACAGGAAGTTAAAGAAGTCATAGGATCGAGTCGGACTGGTAAGATGAGTCGGTTAAGTCTAGGGATGGCGTGTGTGGCAATGAGTGAGATCATTGTATCGATTGATTACTAGGTTGTTAGAAATGAATGGAAGTGTGTGTAGAAATTACAGATGGTGATAGGAAATGATAAAATGCATTAACTGATTGTAGTGGCTAGTCAGTCCTAGTTCCCGCATAGAGTAGTATAGAGTGTCATGCGGGCAGGCTGGTCTAGAGCCACTTCACTGAGTAACTTGTTGCTCACCCCCTCCATTTCCAATTTTCCCTGTGCGCAGGACTGTAAGTAGAAGTATATGGATGTGGGTGTGACGGTATTTCAAAGAAGGTTATGCGCTCGTCTCTCGGGACCAGTAACGGGACACGTAGGGTTGTCTAAATGAGTAGACACGTGTCCATAACGCCCCTTCGATAACCCCGGTCGGACGCCGGGGAATCGGGCTGTTACAATTGGTATCAGAGCGGGTTAAGATCCCTTAGTTCCGTCCTAAGGGATCAGCATTTCCGACGTTTAAAAAAAAAAAAAAAACTTGTTTTCATTAAAAAGAAAAGAGTTTGTGAAAGTTTTGATTCTCCTAAAAGATCTGAAAACGATTTCAAAACCACCCACTATATTTATACTTCTAGTATGGTTCTGATCGGATGTCTACTTGTAAGATGTCTTCGTCAATCAGTAACGACCAGAGAGACATGAATGTAAGAGAATACAATAAGGATGTAATCTCCCGAGGAGATTTGTCGGGCACCCTCTAAGGGAGAGAGAACTGATTCACCGCTTCCTGAAGGAAATGAAAACCGATTTGAAGAATAGTTGTGACGTGCAAGATTACTGGGATCATGAGCTAATCAAGATTACGTGCAGAGTTATAGTTTTGGTTGTAAGAAGATCATAGGCTAACCAAGCATCACATACTCAGAGCCCAAGGGGAACTTGCGACATCGCCATTACCACAAGGCGGTTTCGTTGTGACAAGAACGGAAGTGCGAGAAGAACCACACTAGGATATAATGGATGGGAGCATACTACTAGTACAACCAGTAGGACTATGATAGGAGGTTCGTTCATCAAGGAAAACATGGTCAGACCGAAGGACTCAAGGATGAGGATATGTTCGGTGCGGGTAGCTAAACACCAAGTCAGGACCTGCTGGGGTTGGAGTTTGGAATGATATGAAGTGACAGAATTTTGGGATGCGTATTTAGAGGTGTACCAGTGTTCGGGGATGTTGCAGTATGTTAGGGATAGCATCGGGGCTTAGCGAGAATCTATACGGAGGGCAAAGATTAATGAATAGGAAGAGAGCTAGGAAAGCAGACCGTGACCAAGCACATGGAGTTAATGTATTGTATTGGCATGTACTCATAATCCTCGATAGGAGAGGAGAGTAGTCCGTAATGGAATAAAGATTAGGATATGGATATAAGCTATCTTGATGTTGTAAGCTTAAGAGTTAAGTGTGAAGGAGAATGATTTGTATTTGGAAGTGAAAGCTCTAAGTATTGGATACCATTGCTGCAGTCGCCGGGTATGCAAACGCTTTTGAGCATTTTTTTAAGGACCCATGGAACTGAAATAGTGCATACACCATAGAGCGGAAATACAGAACATTGTCTAGTCAAAGGAACCATATCGGTTAACACCATATATTCGTTGAGTTGTTGGAACCTACAGCAAGTAGCTTTGGAGTTCACTAAGAGCGATTTGACATTACGGTATTGCCAGATTCTGATATCAAAGAAAAACATCCAGGAGACAACATTATGAGTTGGTAATGGACATTACCAGTTGTAGAAGTGTGTCTTTAGATCAACTGATGCGCAACATGTTCATGTGAAGTGGATGTACGATGCCGCAAGCGTATTAAGATAAGCACGCGTTAGTGATGATCGAAGACACAATATTCTATTCCACCGAAGAGTGTGACGGTATTTGGGAGTAGCTTGTTAAGTTTCATGAGATGAAGTGCTCGCTAAGTTAATCAACGGAGATGTGGTTGGGTACCACGCAACGGTGAAGGAAGAGACCACGGGACAAGTTATTGGTCGCAATGGGCATTATAGTGGGCAGCAGACATATTTATCAGAATTCGAAGAGGAACTGCCATGGGTAAAGATAAAGAGGGTTTTAATGGAGCTTTGCAGTTGAGATTTGTTAGTTGAGAACAGTGGGGTGTAAGGCCGTATATGATTGATGCAAGAGTTGTATGTGTCAAATGGAAATGGAACATGATAACAATATATTTTTGTTGTTGGGTCGCCAAGGATATCGCAATCAACCTATGTGGTGTACATGTGTGTTGAGCTTAGAGAGGAAGTAGGTTAATGGAGCTGATATTAGTTGAATCCATGCAAGACATTAGCTACGAGTCGAGCAAATGGATATCCCCTATGAGAATTGTATGAACAACCATGTTGAATCCCTTATGTTGGACCAAAGTGGGGGAGATCAGAATCTCGAGCCTGAGATGATCCAGGAAACCGCTTAGCAGATATAATTGTTGATGATGAGCTGCTTTATGAAAGGATAGAAGAGGTACATGACCATTAGAGAATTACGTCGACAAGAGTGGTGGTGATATGGAAATGCATATGAGATGAAAGCAATCTAGGGATGAGAACGCGGTTGGAGAATCGATGGGGATTTAAGAAGACGTTGGATCTCCGTGAGGAATATGGAACCTGGCTGTTGCATGAACCATTAGATTTCAAAGGACGAGTTGTTTACCCATTTGGGTTCGGGATGTGATGTGATCATGGACCAACTATCTAATGGAGATGATGAGGATCTGGATAAGCCGACTGATGGAGATGATCTAGCCTTGCCTAAAGGACCTATGACTCGATCAAGATCAAGGAAGCTCACGCAAGTTATTGGAGGATTGGTTAAGAGGTCATGGAAGCAAGAGGAATGTCTTGGTAGAAGCTTGATCAACCAAGACACACTTATCACCATTCAAGCAACTTCACCATCAAGCTGATCATCAACTAAGCAAGCAAACTATGTGTGCTCTTTTTCCCTATCTTTGGTTTTGTCCCAATGGGTTTTCCAAAGATAGGTTTTTAACGAGGCCATAGATTTGCTTCTCAAAACCCTTAGTTGATGATCTCGATCCAACCTTATCCCGGATCAACCTTATGTTATATTATGTCTTTCATTTCATGTTTTCAAACTTGTCTTTTGTTTCTATTTCCAAGAGAGCGTGTGCTTTTACTCTCTTGATAGTTTTCGAGAAGCTTGGAGTCTGTTCCAACTTCTCTTATATAAGTGTGCTTTGAACCCCTTATCAATAATCAATTATCTTTTTATCAAAACCTTTCTTTGTTCTCTCTACTGCTTGTCCGCGAGTTGTTGAGTGTTCTTGTTGGTGTGTAGTATCCAGCAACCCAAGAGTGTCTATCTCGGTGTGTCATATCCGATCTAGTCACTTAGGAGTATCAAGGAGCCTTTCCGCAGCCTCTTGTGTCACCAATCGATCCACAACCTTGTAGAGCTTGAGTCTTTGATTCGTTCTAGCAAGGATCTATCCCATACTATCCAGAGAAGCAATCTAGGGACGTATTATGTGGTATCAGAGCATCTCTGGTTAGGGAAGTACTCGTTTCTCTTTTGTTTCGATTTAACCTGTTCATCTTCTTGATCAGTTTTTAGATCGATCCGTTTTGTTTCAACTGATCTGTTCTTTGTTTCGCAATATCCATTGATTGATCTGTGATCCGTGGTCGTTTAAGTGTGTGATCTAATCATTTTGTGTCGATCTAATTGTTAAGAGTTTGAAATTGATAGATCTAGGTTTCGCTCTTTTAGATCCGATTGTTATCGATTCATATTCTAGATTTGATCTTTTGTTTGAATCTAATTGATCGTGTGATCTGTTTAAATCACCTATAACAACTAGATCTACTTGTGTGTCGTCGAAATCTGATTAACAAACCTACCCTGATCGCGTTTCTATTGTGATTTTCAAGTTGTCGATTTGAATCCTCCTTTGCTTGATAATCAAGTTTTCTTTTACCGCCAGTATTTTTCAGTTTAAAATCTCTTAATCATCTACTGATTACGATCAGTTTATTGGAACTATTTACTGGTTGAGTGTTGTTTTTGATTCTAGGTACCAATGGGGAAAGAATCAGAAGAAGAAGCCGAGCTAGTAAGAAAGAACAAGATGCTGAGAGATCAAATGACCGAGCAAATGAATCAGACCATGATCTCTACTATGGCTGATATGCTTAAGGCTAGCATGAAGGAATTACGTGATGAGATGAGACAAGAGTTGAGGCAAGCTACTGGCCAGGGACATAGCAATGAGTCTAGAAGGAACCGGCCTACTCCAGTACGGCAAGAGCATGCGGGTTCACAAGAGACCGACAACTACTACTCGCGCAATAGAACTGAGCACAACCCAACTGAGCGCAGTAGTTCTTCTTCTGAACTGAGCAGAGGAAGATCAAGGCGTGAACATGATGGAAGGGGGTCACGCAAAGACAAGCTTTCAGGACTTAAGCTTAAGATTCCACCCTTCCATGGCAAGGTGGATCCAGATGCCTACTTGGAATGGGAAAAGAAGATCGAGCTTGTCTTCAATTGCCAACACTACTCCAATGCCCAAAGGATCAAGATTGCAGCAACTGAATTCTATGATTATGCGTTGAGTTGGTGGGATCAACTTGTAACTACTAGACGGCTTAACCAAGAGAATCCGGTTGATTCATGGCACGAGATGAAGTCACTCATGCGCAAACGGTTTGTTCCAAGTCACTATCACCGCGACCTACATCAAAAGCTGCGAAGACTTACCCAAGGAACACGAACTGTTGAAGAATACTATCAAGACATGGAGTTGCTGATGTTGAGAGCTAGTATCTTGGAGGATAGAGAAGCCACTATGGCAAGGTTTCTTGGAGGGCTTAACCGTGAGATACAAGACAATGTGGAGATGCAACACTATGTGGAAATAGAAGAGATGTTGCACAAAGCTATTCTAGTGGAGCAGCAGCTCAAGAGGAAGGGTAACTCACGCAGCTATGGATCGTCTAAGTTCCACCACTCTAAAGAAGAGAAAACATCCTATCTGAAGGATAGCAAGCCTCAGCAGAAAGAAGAGACTAAGCCGAGCAACATATACAGCAAAGACAAAGGCAAAGCTGAAATTACTAGTTCAAGAACTAGAGATGTTAAGTGCTTCAAATGTCAAGGGCGTGGGCATTATGCTAATGAGTGCACCAACAAAAAGATTATGATTCTTCTTGAGAATGGAGAGTATGAATCAGAGGAAGAGAAGTTTGGTTCTGATCATGAGGAGTCTGAAGAAGAAAGTGAAGTAGAACCCGTGAAAGGAAGATTGTTGGTAACAAGAAGGCTCTTGAACGTGCAAGCCAAGAATGGAGAGTTTGAGCAGCGAGAGAATCTATTCTACACAAGGTGTATGGTTCAGGGAAAGGTGTGCAGTCTCATTATTGATGGAGGAAGTTGTGTCAATGTAGCCAGTGAGACTATGGTGAAGAAATTGGGTTTGAAAATTCAGAAACACCCAAGACCCTACAGATTGCAGTGGCTCAATGAGGAGGGCGAGATGAAAGTTTCTACTCAAGTACTGGTTCCTATAGCCATTGGTAGATATGAAGATGAGGTCTTGTGTGATGTGTTGCCAATGGAAGCCAGTCATATACTCCTTGGAAGACCCTGGCAGTATGATAGACGTGTGAATCATGATGGCTTCACCAACAAACATTCTTTTGAATTCAACGGAAAGAAGACTGTGCTGGTGCCTTTGTCTCCTAAAGAGGTTCATGAAGATCAAATCCAGCTTCAGAAAAAGAAAGCGAAAGAGATTGATCTCAAACCTGATCATGACAAGCATCACAGCCTCTATGCCAAACAGGGAGATATCAAAAGAATTCTCTACTCTCAAAATTCTATTATCTTGCTTATGTTTAAAGAGACTCTTCTAACCATTACTGATCACACACCGGATCATCCGAGTGAACTAGTTTCTCTTTTACAGGAATATGCAGATGTGTTTTCAGAAGATAGCCCCATTGGATTGCCTCCAGTGCGTGGGATTGAGCACCAAATAGACTTTGTACCTGGTTCTACACTGCCCAACCGTCCAGCATACAGAACCAATCCAGTTGAAACCAAAGAACTGCAGAAACAAGTAGAGGAGCTGATGGAGAAGGGTCATATCCGAGAAAGTTTGAGTCCTTGTGCAGTTCCAGTGCTCCTTGTGCCAAAGAAAGATGGGAGCTGGCGCATGTGTGTTGATTGTAGAGCAATCAACAACATAACAGTGAAGTATCGCCACCCTATTCCTAGATTAGATGATATGCTTGATGAATTGCATGGTTCTTGCATCTTTTCTAAGATAGACTTGAAAAGTGGATATCATCAGATTAGGATGAAAGAAGGAGATGAGTGGAAAACTGCATTTAAAACTAAACATGGCTTGTATGAATGGTTAGTTATGCCATTTGGATTAACCAATGCACCTAGTACATTCATGAGATTGATGAATCATATTCTTAGGTCTTTCATAGGCATCTTTGTTGTTGTGTACTTTGATGATATCTTAGTTTACAGCAAATGCTTAGAGGATCATATAGAACATCTTAGGGCTGTTTTGGATGTTTTGAGAAAGGAAAAGCTATATGCCAATCTAAAGAAGTGCACTTTTTGCACAGATAACTTGGTCTTTCTAGGTTTTGTTGTAAGTGCAGATGGTGTAAAAGTGGATCAGGAAAAGATCAAAGCAATACAAGAGTGGCCGAGTCCAACTACAGTGGGAGAAGTAAGGAGTTTTCATGGACTGGCAGGTTTCTATAGGCGCTTTGTGAAGGATTTCAGCACTCTAGCAGCTCCCCTAACTGAGATAATCAAGAAGGATGTAGGATTCAAGTGGGGAGAAGCTCAGGAAGCCGCATTCCAACTCCTTAAAGAGAAGCTTACTCAATCTCCTCTTCTCATACTTCCTGACTTTTCTAAAACATTTGAAATAGAATGTGATGCCTCAGGAATTGGAATTGGTGCTGTGTTGATGCAGGATAAAAGACCTATTGCTTACTTCAGTGAGAAACTCAGTGGAGCTACTCTCTATGATTTTTAAAGAGATCTCTACTCTGGTAGTATGTGTGTGTGTATAAGCTTCAATGAAGAATGATTAGAGCTTGTTCTAGGTGATATATAGGAAAGGATTAGTGAGAGTGTTTATGAGTATGTGAGACTTAAGAACAGAGATTAAGAGACTTAAGACACTAGAGAGAAACTGAGAGAATAAGAGACTGAAGATTAGAGAAGGAGAAGGGAAACCCCCTTACTCACTTAGTCTTTACAAATCGACATCCTTAAACCTTTATACTAGCTTTACAACTTAGAAAACCCTAGCTAAGAGATAAGGAAAGAAGGGTGGAGATCTTCTGGTTTGAATTGGATGCTTCAGATCACTCTTGGTGCTTTACTAGCTGTTTGTATGCGCCTGATTGGATGAGGGAAAGTATGGTGAGGAGAGCTTGTGTATCTGCCCTTTTAACTGTCCAGATACACAACCTTGCTTGCTCTTCCTTTCCAGCTGTAGCCAGCCTGTCGTGGACCATTCTAACCAATCCCATACTTCCCATACTTGGCGCCAACTCTTGTTTGAATCTTCTTGCCACCAAAGCATCTTCTTGATTCCATTTGATGCTTCTCACCATCCCGGACTTTGCACACTCATATTAGAGCTTCTCCTTGGCTGTACGGACTTGACATAACCGTACATCAATGCCCTATATTTGCACAGCCCTCAAATAGCTTCAAATGGTCGAGTCCATCAGTCTTGAGTTGATCATGTCCGTACAGGCCGTACCATCCGTACGGCCGTCCGTACCGGCCTCGTCCTTAAGCTCCCAAACTCCTCCAAAGATCTCCCAACTCTGATTACTACTCTTCTTGATCACTATCTTATCTTTGTACTAGCTTCACATCTCTTCTGAAGCTTCATAGAACTCTTCTTAACATCTTCTAGAGCTTGCCCTATTATTGTACAAGCTCCATCTTCTCTTCAGTTCAACACTCCCCCTCAAGCTTTGACTTTAGGAGATCCTAAGCCAAGCTTGGAACTCTGAAGAGTCTCCCTCATTAAAAACCTTACAAGGAAAACCCATTGGGACAAAACCTTGCAAGGGAAAAAGAGTAGAGCTCTTCAAAGCCTAGGGATTAGCCAGTGAGCTCTTGTGCCTTAGAACCAGTGTGGTTGGACACAAGAAGCTCTGGATCACGGCCTAACAGGTGCAGCAACTCTTCACAGCTTTGCGCACACTTCACACTTCACACTTCAGCTTCACCTCTTCATGGAACCGGTTTGAAGTCTCCCCCTCTCAACTGACTTCACAGCCATCTTAGAGAAGCTAGGACACGACCAGATCATCTTCAAAACACTAGTGAGGCTGATCAACACTTCACACACGGCTTGCCCTCTTCATAGAACTGGTTTGGATCTCCCCCTCTCAACAGACTTCTCAGCCATCTTAGAGAAGCAAGGAACTGACCAGGAACATCTTTAGTGAGGCTCAAGCAATGGTACCTGATACATTATCCCAAAGGTGCATCAGTACCTATCAAAAAACAAGAAAATGAATATCCTGCATCACACTTGATGCACACAATCTCACAATTCAATCATAATCATCTTAAGTATCTTTTCAAGCACAAGCAATGAATAAGATGAATGAAAAAGATTGAAAAGAGGATTAAAAGTCTAAGGGAACTTCCCTTGTGTTTTTGTGAGTTTCCAAACTCTCTCAATGCACCATCTTCCTGGCATCATCAACTTCTTGGAAAGGCAGAATGGATTCATCAGCTTCTCCTCAATCACCTCTCATTGAAGCCGCATTGATGGAGAGCCTTCCTCCTTACTCGCCAAGGCTGCTCTGAACAGCCTCTTGCCTAGACACGCCACTGACTTGGTCCGGTTGATGATCCTTGTAGAAGCTTTTGCAAAAGACTTGTTACTGACCATGGATCATATGCATTAAGACTCCCCCTCAAGCTTAGAACCGAAACTAGAAGGAGCTAAGCTTGTGATGATCCTATGCATCTCCATGGTCTAATAACTATCATCTTTTATGATAGCTTCCTTCTTGTGAGTTTACTCTCTTCCTTAACCAGGAACTAGGGTGTTTGAATCACCATAGAGAGTCTCACAAGACACACCTCTCATTGCATAATGACCCATGCTACACTTCCTGTAGACTAATGACTAGATATGTCCAATGGTATTATGCAATGGCTATCTCTCATTGCATACTCAATCACACTACACTTCCTGTAGATTATGGACTAACATGTCCTAGTGATGATATGCAATGGCACAAGACCTTTGTCTCTACATTCTTGGTTGATGGCGAGTTACATGTATCACTTCCCTTGTGTACCTAACACCACCAAAACTCAATGCAAGATCAGATCATCCCATTGGGATCAAACCAAGATCATCCATCCTGTTTGATCACCAATGCCACAATAATATATGATACTTGAAACAAGCTAGACAATCAAGACAGTTTTTTTTTTTTAAATGCAACAATAGATGAATGCATTAGGTTACACTAACTATATGAATGAAACAGATTCAATCCAAAATGGAACACAAGTCTAAATGATACTTCTGCAATTAAGGCGACAAGAGTGACCCAATTCATGCTTATGCTCACTAGTTTTATCAAGGCCAATGATTCAAGTAGCTTAGACATACTTCTAAATGCTTATAAGACATCACTGATGGATTTAACTATGGCATAGCAACAAAGAACTGGATTGAGTCGAGACAAGCAGATTTCAATTTCTAACAATGACAATGCAAGTTCTATACAGTTCTCTAAATGCAAAGCTTATATCAGGACATTTGCAATTTAGGCTCATTTTTAAATGCATTACTACAAGAATGCACAATCTTAAAGCATTAGCTATATGAATGCAACAGGTTCAATCCATGAGTAATATTAAAGCTCTGCACAACAGTTTCAATCAGAACCAATGATGCAAGCAACTTTAGACAATTTCTAATTGATGCAAGACTTTCATTGATGGATTAAACAAAGGCAATAGCATCAGATAACACTAGGATTGAACTTAGACAGTATGAGATATGCTTATGTATGCAAAAGAACTTATCAATCATGATGCAAGCAGCAGAGACATTCTACTCAATTCTACAACACATTCATGATGATTCAAGCTATGACAACACTCAAGACAATGCAATAAACAAAACATGAGATTCTGGGACTCTAGACACCACTCACAGCACAATAAATAAAAACACAAGCTCTTATTAAGGGTTAAGAGGTTTGCTTACAAACAAGAGATCCGAGCTGATCTCTTGAACCTCCATGGGCACGGTTCACTTGAACTTGGCAGGTTTGATGCTTGGATTCAGTATCCAACACCTTTCCTTGGTGTGCCCATCCCTCTTGCAATGCTCACTCTCCAAGCATCTCACACCATAAGCTTATTGAGTAGCTTTCTTCTTCCCTCTACTTCGGCTGGATCACTCCATGATGGTCTTGGTTTAAATTGCCTCACCCTCCTGGTGATGCTCTTCTTTGTATGTCAACTGTCCTCTCTACACTCATCTGATGTGTAGGCTATGGTGACTAAACCACCATGGACAGAACAACACGTCATCTCTCCATTGTCACAACATCCTATCTACCCTCTTTGGAGCAGGCTGTGGACTTCCCACAGAATGTTGGCAACAGGCTTCATTTTATCATTCTATTGTAATGATAAAGAGGAAACAGGTCTTGAACTTTAGCTCTTCAGGTTGCTCATTTGAATACTAGCACCGCAAGCTTGAGACCGAGAATAGGGGAGATCCAAGCTTGAAATGAGCCTCAATGAACTTCAAGACCAGGAGCACATCACCCTAACAGCTGCGCTTAAATCACTGATCCATCCTTTTGCTTTAAGCTTCAAGTACCCTCAGATCACTGGCCTTCCTCATGGCATAGGTGGTGACCTTCTTCTTCTTGTGTGCCTTGAACCAGGAGCTCAACAACCTCGTGGCCTGCGCTTCTTAAACCGGCTTCTACACACAAGAACCTTCCCATTGCTCCACACAATGGTTGGTCTTCCGCTTGTATGTCTTGAACCAGGAGCTCAACAACCTCGTGGCCTGCGCCTCTTAAACCAGCTTCTACACACAAGTATCTTCCCATTGCTCCACACAATGGTTCAAGTCTTCCTCTTGTCTTGGATAGGTGGTGAGCAGAGAACACTTCTTGTGAACCTGAAACACCACTCAAACTCCAGCAAGGATAAGACACAAGAGTATTGGGATCAATCCTTGATTAATCATCAGGTTTGATTCCCAATCTCACACGCAATGCAACAGATAGACACAAGGCATTATCAAGTTCTATTCTTTGCAAGCTAGCTCTCTAAGAACAAGCAAGATCCTAACAGATTCAAGACAAGTTACTTAGGCACTTTTAAAAGCTTCTTTACTCAGCACTTTAGACATGAATCTAATGCTTCAATGTAAGACAGCCACAAGACTATATGCAACAGCTTTAAATTCAGTTTCAATCCATGTATGCAAGCAGATTCAGTTAATCACTCTAAGCATCACTATGAAACGAAGCTAAGCATATTAATCACATTCAGTCACCAAACAAAGCTCTTAAAGTATCCTGGGACAGATTCTAAACATTTTAATTTATCAATCTTTAACAGTCCTCAGGTTTTCAATCACATCACACAATACAACCAGTCAACAACACAAGCTCATTATCAAGAGGGTTTTAAAATCGCTTACACAAGGAACCAGGTTGGTTCCTTAAACCTCCAAGGGGACTGGCCATGGCTTTTGTTGAATCTGAGAGTCTGGATAGTCACCCACCTCCTACTCCTTCAGTTCATGGCCACCTTCTTGTTTCTCCAACTCAAAGACTCCTCCTTTCTTCAAGTCTTCTAGGCGCCATCATCTTGACAGCTTTCATGATGAACCGGGTGAAGAAAGCTCTTGGAGGAGGCGCCTTGGATGAGGTTCGTGAGTCCTCTCCATACACTTCTGCTTCCAATGAGTCTCTCCATCAGTATAGACAAGGGAAAGGATAAGAGACACGCCCTTCAGTCTTCTTCTCATGGAGAAACTGAACTCGGATGGGAATGTCTTCAAGGGTTGGATTTGAGCTGAGGGTAGAGCTTGTGTTGTGCGGAAGCTACAGCTCAGGTTCTGATGAACCTGGCTCTGATACCATATGATTTTTAAAGAGATCTCTACTCTGGTAGTATGTGTGTGTGTATAAGCTTCAATGAAGAATGATTAGAGCTTGTTCTAGGTGATATATAGGAAAGGATTAGTGAGAGTGTTTATGAGTATGTGAGACTTAAGAACAGAGATTAAGAGACTTAAGACACTAGAGAGAAACTGAGAGAATAAGAGACTGAAGATTAGAGAAGGAGAAGGGAAACCCCCTTACTCACTTAGTCTTTACAAATCGACATCCTTAAACCTTTATACTAGCTTTACAACTTAGAAAACCCTAGCTAAGAGATAAGGAAAGAAGGGTGGAGATCTTCTGGTTTGAATTGGATGCTTCAGATCACTCTTGGTGCTTTACTAGCTGTTTGTATGCGCCTGATTGGATGAGGGAAAGTATGGTGAGGAGAGCTTGTGTATCTGCCCTTTTAACTGTCCAGATACACAACCTTGCTTGCTCTTCCTTTCCAGCTGTAGCCAGCCTGTCGTGGACCATTCTAACCAATCCCATACTTCCCATACTTGGCGCCAACTCTTGTTTGAATCTTCTTGCCACCAAAGCATCTTCTTGATTCCATTTGATGCTTCTCACCATCCCGGACTTTGCACACTCATATTAGAGCTTCTCCTTGGCTGTACGGACTTGCCATAACCGTACATCAATGCCCTATATTTGCACAGCCCTCAAATAGCTTCAAATGGTCGAGTCCATCAGTCTTGAGTTGATCATGTCCGTACAGGCCGTACCATCCGTACGGCCGTCCGTACCGGCCTCGTCCTTAAGCTCCCAAACTCCTCCAAAGATCTCCCAACTCTGATTACTACTCTTCTTGATCACTATCTTATCTTTGTACTAGCTTCACATCTCTTCTGAAGCTTCATAGAACTCTTCTTAACATCTTCTAGAGCTTGCCCTATTATTGTACAAGCTCCATCTTCTCTTCAGTTCAACACTCTCAACTATGCCACTTATGACAAAGAACTCTACGCCTTGGTGAGAGCTCTACAGACTTGGCAGCATTATCTCTGGCCAAAGGAGTTTGTCATTCACACCGACCATGAGTCTCTCAAGTATCTTAAAGGACAAAGTAAGCTCAGCAAGAGACATGCTAGATGGGTAGAATTCATTGAAACCTTCCCGTATGTGATCAAATACAAACAAGGTAAGGAGAATATAGTTGCTGATGCACTATCCCGAAGGTATGTCCTCTTAACTACTCTTGATGCTAAGTTGCTAGGCTTTGAGCAGATTAAAGAAATGTATGAATCTGATCCTGACTTTCAAGAAGCTTATAAATCATGTGCTAAGTATGCTTCAGGACATTATTTTAGGCATGATGGATTCTTATTCTATGACAATCGTTTATGTGTGCCTAATTGCTCTTTGAGAGATCTATTTGTCAGAGAATCCCATGGAGGAAGCTTGATGGGTCATTTTGGTATAGCAAAAACTCTTAAAGTTTTGCAGGATCACTTCTATTGGCCGCATATGAAAAGAGATGTGGAGAGAATCTGTGGAAGGTGCACAACTTGCAAGCTTGCAAAGTCTAAAGTTCAACCTCACGGTTTGTATACTCCATTACCTATTCCTACCCATCCTTGGAATGATATATCTATGGATTTTGTTATGGGTTTGCCTAGAACTAGGACTGGAAAGGATTCTATCTTTGTGGTTGTTGATAGATTCTCTAAAATGGCACATTTCATAGCTTGCAATAAGACTGATGATGCATTACATGTAGCAAATTTGTTCTTTAAAGAAGTGGTACGTTTGCATGGAATGCCTAGGACTATAGTTTCAGATAGAGATACTAAATTCCTTAGCTACTTTTGGAAAACATTGTGGTCTAAACTAGGAACTAAGCTATTGTTTTCTACTACTTGTCATCCACAAACTGATGGGCAGACTGAAGTAGTTAATAGAACCTTAGGTACTCTCTTGCGTGCATTCATCAAAAAGAACTTGAAATCATGGGAAGATTATTTACCTCATTGTGAATTTGCATACAATCATGCTATGCATTCTGCTTCTAAGTTTTCTCCGTTTGAAATTGTTTATGGGTTCAATCCCATCTCACCTTTGGATCTAATACCTTTACCTGAGTGTGAAAGGGTTAGTATGGATGGGAAAAAGAAAGCTGAGATGGTTCAGCAGATTCATGAGCAAGCTAAGCGCAATATAGAAGAGAAAACTAAGCAATACGCCAAACAAGCCAACAAGGGAAGGCGTGAGATGATCTTTGAAGTTGGAGATCAAGTATGGGTTCACTTGAGGAAAGAAAGGTTTCCAAAAGAGAGGAAGTCTAAGCTAATGCCGAGGATTGATGGCCCTTTTGAAGTCACCAAGAGGATCAATGACAATGCCTACAAACTTGATCTGCAAGGTAAGTACGACATAAGTGATAGCTTCAATGTTACTGACTTGATCCCTTTTGTTGCAGATGAGCCAGTTTTGAGGTCAAATCCTTTTCAAGAGGGAGGGGATGATGTGATCATGGACCAACTATCTAATGGAGATGATGAGGATCTGGATAAGCCGACTGATGGAGATGATCTAGCCTTGCCTAAAGGACCTATGACTCGATCAAGATCAAGGAAGCTCACGCAAGTTATTGGAGGATTGGTTAAGAGGTCATGGAAGCAAGAGGAATGTCTTGGTAGAAGCTTGATCAACCAAGACACACTTATCACCATTCAAGCAACTTCACCATCAAGCTGATCATCAACTAAGCAAGCAAACTATGTGTGCTCTTTTTCCCTATCTTTGGTTTTGTCCCAATGGGTTTTCCAAAGATAGGTTTTTAACGAGGCCATAGATTTGCTTCTCAAAACCCTTAGTTGATGATCTCGATCCAACCTTATCCCGGATCAACCTTATGTTATATTATGTCTTTCATTTCATGTTTTCAAACTTGTCTTTTGTTTCTATTTCCAAGAGAGCGTGTGCTTTTACTCTCTTGATAGTTTTCGAGAAGCTTGGAGTCTGTTCCAACTTCTCTTATATAAGTGTGCTTTGAACCCCTTTATCAATAATCAATTATCTTTTTATCAAAACCTTTCTTTGTTCTCTCTACTGCTTGTCCGCGAGTTGTTGAGTGTTCTTGTTGGTGTGTAGTATCCAGCAACCCAAGAGTGTCTATCTCGGTGTGTCATATCCGATCTAGTCACTTAGGAGTATCAAGGAGCCTTTCCGCAGCCTCTTGTGTCACCAATCGATCCACAACCTTGTAGAGCTTGAGTCTTTGATTCGTTCTAGCAAGGATCTATCCCATACTATCCAGAGAAGCAATCTAGGGACGTATTAGGATGTTAAGTTGGATTACCGACACACAGAATTCGGGGACGAATTCCATTCAAGTGGGGGAGAATTGTAACGGCCCGGTTCATGGCCCAAAAATTCTCATAAAAGATTTGGGCTTCTCTACGGCCCATTTGACAAAAACCTAGGGTTCCCTTCACCCTTTCCTATAAAAAGAGATGCAGCCCCGTCTTTTCTCTCATTTCTGAAACTTGAGCGAAGCTCTGCAGAGATTTAGAGAGACTAGGAAACCCTAGCCGTCAAGCTTCTCTTTTCCTTTTCTCTCTTCTTCTTCTCTCACACCTCTCTTTCTCTCTCTCTCTCCGTGATCTCTCTTCTCTCTCCTTGCCGCGAGCCCCCCCCCCAAGAGCAAGCCGAGCCGCCAGTGGTGGTGGTGGTGGACGTCCAAGGGGTGGTGGGGTGATCGTCCGAGTGTGGTGATGGTGGTGGCTGTGTGGTGTTGTGGTGGTGACCAGATCTCGTCTCTCTCTTGTTTACTTGTTCCAGATCTGTTCAGATCTCCTCTCCCTTGTCTCTCGTTCCCAGATCCGGATCCAGATCTAGGCTAAGGTGGAGTGTTTCGAACCCAACCTTCTTTCATGGTTCTGTATACTCCTATATGTTGGAGTTAGGTTTGATTAGACCCTGTTTGGGAGTTAGGTTGATAGTACATGGTATTGCTAGGATGGTAGAGGAATGGATCATGATGCATAAGAACCCTCATATTGATAAATGGGACTTGATGAACTGAATTGAATTGTTGTGGTAATGGCTGATTGGTAGTTGATACTTTTATGTTTGGTTGTGTTGTCCCATGTGTGGTTGTGATTGAAGTTAGGATGCTAGAGAGAAATAAATGCTAGGATGATAGATGAGCAATGATTATAAAAGTTATTGAAGTAGTACTTGAATGCGATGTGTATTGTGTGACACCGATAATGGGTGGCGTCTAGTGATTGAGTCCAAGTACAAGTAGGAATGAAAAGGGAAGTAATTGGGAATGGGAAGGGTTAGGTGAAAACGATAAGGAAGTGAAAGGATAAGTAAAAGTATGAAAGAATGTTGTTAAGGTCAAGCATGGGTAGGAAAGCATATAGAGAGTCTAAGGAAAGTAGGTGGGGTAAGTAGTCCACGCTAGGTATCCATAGGAGATGTGGCGAATCCACATGAATATGGAAGCACCCATAGGAGATGTGGCCAATCCACATGAATATGGGGTAGAAGCCTAGTGGGGGGCTACCCACTGAGGAAAAGAGGAAAAGATGAAAAGATGAAAAGATGAAAAGGATATGCATTGTAGGGTTTTAGCTCATGGTCAGGTACAGGAAGTTAAAGAAGTCATAGGATCGAGTCGGACTGGTAAGATGAGTCGGTTAAGTCTAGGGATGGCGTGTGTGGCAATGAGTGAGATCATTGTATCGATTGATTACTAGGTTGTTAGAAATGAATGGAAGTGTGTGTAGAAATTACAGATGGTGATAGGAAATGATAAAATGCATTAACTGATTGTAGTGGCTAGTCAGTCCTAGTTCCCGCATAGAGTAGTATAGAGTGTCATGCGGGCAGGCTGGTCTAGAGCCACTTCACTGAGTAACTTGTTGCTCACCCCCTCCATTTCCAATTTTCCCTGTGCGCAGGACTGTAAGTAGAAGTATATGGATGTGGGTGTGACGGTATTTCAAAGAAGGTTATGCGCTCGTCTCTCGGGACCAGTAACGGGACACGTAGGGTTGTCTAAATGAGTAGACACGTGTCCATAACGCCCCTTCGATAACCCCGGTCGGACGCCGGGGAATCGGGCTGTTACATACCCCACTTTAAAATGAGGTGATCCCAGTTTTTTTTGTTTGGGAATATGACAGCTTCTTTATCATTCTAATCAAACCAGGATGAATCGCGATGTAAGAAGCTTGATTTTGATACATAAAGTAGTGGAGAATCACCAGGAAGCTGAATAAATCTCATAGGAGTTAGGATGAAGAAGCTATCCCACTTTCAAATCAGGTGATCCCAGTTTTCCTGTTTGGGAATATGACAGCTTCTTTGTCATTCTAATCAAACCAGGATGAATCGCGATGTAAGAAGCTTGATTTTGATACATAAAGTAGTGGAGAATCACCAGGAAGTCGAATCAATCTCATAGGAGTTAGGATGAAGAAGCTATCCCACTTTCAAATCAGGTGATCCCAGTTTTCCTGTTTGGGAATATGACAGCTTCTTTGTCATTCTAATCAAACCAGGATGAATCGCGATGTAAGAAGCTTGATTTTGAAACATAAAGTAGTGGAGAATCACCAGGAAGCTGAATAAATCTCATAGGAGTTAGGATGAAGAAGCTATCCCACTTTCAAATCAGGTGATCCCAGTTTTCCTGTTTGGGAATATGACAGCTTCTTTGTCATTCTAATCAAACCAGGATGAATCGCGATGTAAGAAGCTTGATTTTGATACATAAAGTAGTGGAGAATCACCAGGAAGTCGAATAAATCTCATAGGAGTTAGGATGAAGAAGCTATCCCACTTTCAAATCAGGTGATCCCAGTTTTCCTGTTTGGGAATATGACAGCTTCTTTGTCATTCTAATCAAACCAGGATGAATCGCGATGTAAGAAGCTTGATTTTGATACATAAAGTAGTGGAGAATCACCAGGAAGCTGAATAAATCTCATAGGAGTTAGGATGAAGAAGCTATCCCACTTTCAAATCAGGTGATCCCAGTTTTCCTGTTTGGGAATATGACAGCTTCCTTGTCATTCTAATCAAACCAGGATGAATCGCGATGTAAGAAGCTTGATTTTGATACATAAAGTAGTGGAGAATCACCAGGAAGCTGAATAAATCTCATAGGAGTTAGGATGAAGAAGCTATCCCACTTTCAAATCAGGTGATCCCAGTTTTCCTGTTTGGGAATATGACAGCTTCTTTGTCATTCTAATCAAACCAGGATGAATCGCGATGTAAGAAGCTTGATTTTGATACATAAAGTAGTGGAGAATCACCAGGAAGCTGAATAAATCTCATAGGAGTTAGGATGAAGAAGCTATCCCACTTTCAAATCAGGTGATCCCAGTTTTCCTGTTTGGGAATATGACAGCTTCTTTGTCATTCTAATCAAACCAGGATGAATCGCGATGTAAGAAGCTTGATTTTGATACATAAAGTAGTGGAGAATCACCAGGAAGCTGAATAAATCTCATAGGAGTTAGGATGAAGAAGCTATCCCACTTTCAAATCAGGTGATCCCAGTTTTCCTGTTTGGGAATATGACAGCTTCTTTGTCATTCTAATCAAACCAGGATGAATCGCGATGTAAGAAGCTTGATTTTGATACATAAAGTAGTGGAGAATCACCAGGAAGTCGAATAAATCTCATAGGAGTTAGGATGAAGAAGCTATCCCACTTTCAAATCAGGTGATCCCAGTTTTCCTGTTTGGGAATATGACAGCTTCTTTGTCATTCTAATCAAACCAGGATGAATCGCGATGTAAGAAGCTTGATTTTGATACATAAAGTAGTGGAGAATCACCAGGAAGCTGAATAAATCTCATAGGAGTTAGGATGAAGAAGCTATCCCACTTTCAAATCAGGTGATCCCAGTTTTCCTGTTTGGGAATATGACAGCTTCTTTGTCATTCTAATCAAACCAGGATGAATCGCGATGTAAGAAGCTTGATTTTGATACATAAAGTAGTGGAGAATCACCAGGAAGCTGAATAAATCTCATAGGAGTTAGGATGAAGAAGCTATCCCACTTTCAAATCAGGTGATCCCAGTTTTCCTGTTTGGGAATATGACAGCTTCTTTGTCATTCTAATCAAACCAGGATGAATCGCGATGTAAGAAGCTTGATTTTGATACATAAAGTAGTGGAGAATCACCAGGAAGCTGAATAAATCTCATAGGAGTTAGGATGAAGAAGCTATCCCACTTTCAAATCAGGTGATCCCAGTTTTCCTGTTTGGGAATATGACAGCTTCTTTGTCATTCTAATCAAACCAGGATGAATCGCGATGTAAGAAGCTTGATTTTGATACATAAAGTAGTGGAGAATCACCAGGAAGCTGAATAAATCTCATAGGAGTTAGGATGAAGAAGCTATCCCACTTTCAAATCAGGTGATCCCAGTTTTCCTGTTTGGGAATATGACAGCTTCTTTGTCATTCTAATCAAACCAGGATGAATCGCGATGTAAGAAGCTTGATTTTGATACATAAAGTAGTGGAGAATCACCAGGAAGTGAATAAATCTCATAGGAGTTAGGATGAAGAAGCTATCCCACTTTCAAATCAGGTGATCCCAGTTTTCCTGTTTGGGAATATGACAGCTTCTTTGTCATTCTAATCAAACCAGGATGAATCGCGATGTAAGAAGCTTGATTTTGATACATAAAGTAGTGGAGAATCACCAGGAAGCTGAATAAATCTCATAGGAGTTAGGATGAAGAAGCTATCCCACTTTCAAATCAGGTGATCCCAGTTTTCCTGTTTGGGAATATGACAGCTTCTTTGTCATTCTAATCAAACCAGGATGAATCGCGATGTAAGAAGCTTGATTTTGATACATAAAGTAGTGGAGAATCACCAGGAAGCTGAATAAATCTCATAGGAGTTAGGATGAAGAAGCTATCCCACTTTCAAATCAGGTGATCCCAGTTTTCCTGTTTGGGAATATGACAGCTTCTTTGTCATTCTAATCAAACCAGGATGAATCGCGATGTAAGAAGCTTGATTTTGATACATAA
Source organism: Brassica napus (assembly GCF_020379485.1). Taxonomy (NCBI): domain Eukaryota; kingdom Viridiplantae; phylum Streptophyta; class Magnoliopsida; order Brassicales; family Brassicaceae; genus Brassica; species Brassica napus. Next base: position 17,497 of record NW_026016560.1, on the reverse strand, counting down.
AGTAGTGGAGAATCACCAGGAAGCTGAATAAATCTCATAGGAGTTAGGATGAAGAAGCTATCCCACTTTCAAATCAGGTGATCCCAGTTTTCCTGTTTGGGAATATGACAGCTTCTTTGTCATTCTAATCAAACCAGGATGAATCGCGATGTAAGAAGCTTGATTTTGATACATAAAGTAGTGGAGAATCACCAGGAAGCTGAATAAATCTCATAGGAGTTAGGATGAAGAAGCTATCCCACTTTCAAATCAGGTGATCCCAGTTTTCCTGTTTGGGAATATGACAGCTTCTTTGTCATTCTAATCAAACCAGGATGAATCGCGATGTAAGAAGCTTGATTTTGATACATAAAGTAGTGGAGAATCACCAGGAAGCTGAATAAATCTCATAGGAGTTAGGATGAAGAAGCTATCCCACTTTCAAATCAGGTGATCCCAGTTTTCCTGTTTGGGAATATGACAGCTTCTTTGTCATTCTAATCAAACCAGGATGAATCGCGATGTAAGAAGCTTGATTTTGATACATAAAGTAGTGGAGAATCACCAGGAAGCGAATAAATCTCATAGGAGTTAGGATGAAGAAGCTATCCCACTTTCAAATCAGGTGATCCCAGTTTTCCTGTTTGGGAATATGACAGCTTCTTTGTCATTCTAATCAAACCAGGATGAATCGCGATGTAAGAAGCTTGATTTTGATACATAAAGTAGTGGAGAATCACCAGGAAGCTGAATAAATCTCATAGGAGTTAGGATGAAGAAGCTATCCCACTTTCAAATCAGGTGATCCCAGTTTTCCTGTTTGGGAATATGACAGCTTCTTTGTCATTCTAATCAAACCAGGATGAATCGCGATGTAAGAAGCTTGATTTTGATACATAAAGTAGTGGAGAATCACCAGGAAGTGAATAAATCTCATAGGAGTTAGGATGAAGAAGCTATCCCACTTTCAAATCAGGTGATCCCAGTTTTCCTGTTTGGGAATATGACAGCTTCTTTGTCATTCTAATCAAACCAGGATGAATCGCGATGTAAGAAGCTTGATTTTGATACATAAAGTAGTGGAGAATCACCAGGAAGCTGAATAAATCTCATAGGAGTTAGGATGAAGAAGCTATCCCACTTTCAAATCAGGTGATCCCAGTTTTCCTGTTTGGGAATATGACAGCTTCTTTGTCATTCTAATCAAACCAGGATGAATCGCGATGTAAGAAGCTTGATTTTGATACATAAAGTAGTGGAGAATCACCAGGAAGCTGAATAAATCTCATAGGAGTTAGGATGAAGAAGCTATCCCACTTTCAAATCAGGTGATCCCAGTTTTCCTGTTTGGGAATATGACAGCTTCTTTGTCATTCTAATCAAACCAGGATGAATCGCGATGTAAGAAGCTTGATTTTGATACATAAAGTAGTGGAGAATCACCAGGAAGCTGAATAAATCTCATAGGAGTTAGGATGAAGAAGCTATCCCACTTTCAAATCAGGTGATCCCAGTTTTCCTGTTTGGGAATATGACAGCTTCTTTGTCATTCTAATCAAACCAGGATGAATCGCGATGTAAGAAGCTTGATTTTGATACATAAAGTAGTGGAGAATCACCAGGAAGCTGAATAAATCTCATAGGAGTTAGGATGAAGAAGCTATCCCACTTTCAAATCAGGTGATCCCAGTTTTCCTGTTTGGGAATATGACAGCTTCTTTGTCATTCTAATCAAACCAGGATGAATCGCGATGTAAGAAGCTTGATTTTGATACATAAAGTAGTGGAGAATCACCAGGAAGTCGAATAAATCTCATAGGAGTTAGGATGAAGAAGCTATCCCACTTTCAAATCAGGTGATCCCAGTTTTCCTGTTTGGGAATATGACAGCTTCTTTGTCATTCTAATCAAACCAGGATGAATCGCGATGTAAGAAGCTTGATTTTGATACATAAAGTAGTGGAGAATCACCAGGAAGCTGAATAAATCTCATAGGAGTTAGGATGAAGAAGCTATCCCACTTTCAAATCAGGTGATCCCAGTTTTCCTGTTTGGGAATATGACAGCTTCTTTGTCATTCTAATCAAACCAGGATGAATCGCGATGTAAGAAGCTTGATTTTGATACATAAAGTAGTGGAGAATCACCAGGAAGCTGAATAAATCTCATAGGAGTTAGGATGAAGAAGCTATCCCACTTTCAAATCAGGTGATCCCAGTTTTCCTGTTTGGGAATATGACAGCTTCTTTGTCATTCTAATCAAACCAGGATGAATCGCGATGTAAGAAGCTTGATTTTGATACATAAAGTAGTGGAGAATCACCAGGAAGCTGAATAAATCTCATAGGAGTTAGGATGAAGAAGCTATCCCACTTTCAAATCAGGTGATCCCAGTTTTCCTGTTTGGGAATATGACAGCTTCTTTGTCATTCTAATCAAACCAGGATGAATCGCGATGTAAGAAGCTTGATTTTGATACATAAAGTAGTGGAGAATCACCAGGAAGCTGAATAAATCTCATAGGAGTTAGGATGAAGAAGCTATCCCACTTTCAAATCAGGTGATCCCAGTTTTCCTGTTTGGGAATATGACAGCTTCTTTGTCATTCTAATCAAACCAGGATGAATCGCGATGTAAGAAGCTTGATTTTGATACATAAAGTAGTGGAGAATCACCAGGAAGCTGAATAAATCTCATAGGAGTTAGGATGAAGAAGCTATCCCACTTTCAAATCAGGTGATCCCAGTTTTCCTGTTTGGGAATATGACAGCTTCTTTGTCATTCTAATCAAACCAGGATGAATCGCGATGTAAGAAGCTTGATTTTGATACATAAAGTAGTGGAGAATCACCAGGAAGCTGAATAAATCTCATAGGAGTTAGGATGAAGAAGCTATCCCACTTTCAAATCAGGTGATCCCAGTTTTCCTGTTTGGGAATATGACAGCTTCTTTGTCATTCTAATCAAACCAGGATGAATCGCGATGTAAGAAGCTTGATTTTGATACATAAAGTAGTGGAGAATCACCAGGAAGCTGAATAAATCTCATAGGAGTTAGGATGAAGAAGCTATCCCACTTTCAAATCAGGTGATCCCAGTTTTCCTGTTTGGGAATATGACAGCTTCTTTGTCATTCTAATCAAACCAGGATGAATCGCGATGTAAGAAGCTTGATTTTGATACATAAAGTAGTGGAGAATCACCAGGAAGCTGAATAAATCTCATAGGAGTTAGGATGAAGAAGCTATCCCACTTTCAAATCAGGTGATCCCAGTTTTCCTGTTTGGGAATATGACAGCTTCTTTGTCATTCTAATCAAACCAGGATGAATCGCGATGTAAGAAGCTTGATTTTGATACATAAAGTAGTGGAGAATCACCAGGAAGCTGAATAAATCTCATAGGAGTTAGGATGAAGAAGCTATCCCACTTTCAAATCAGGTGATCCCAGTTTTCCTGTTTGGGAATATGACAGCTTCTTTGTCATTCTAATCAAACCAGGATGAATCGCGATGTAAGAAGCTTGATTTTGATACATAAAGTAGTGGAGAATCACCAGGAAGCTGAATAAATCTCATAGGAGTTAGGATGAAGAAGCTATCCCACTTTCAAATCAGGTGATCCCAGTTTTCCTGTTTGGGAATATGACAGCTTCTTTGTCATTCTAATCAAACCAGGATGAATCGCGATGTAAGAAGCTTGATTTTGATACATAAAGTAGTGGAGAATCACCAGGAAGCTGAATAAATCTCATAGGAGTTAGGATGAAGAAGCTATCCCACTTTCAAATCAGGTGATCCCAGTTTTCCTGTTTGGGAATATGACAGCTTCTTTGTCATTCTAATCAAACCAGGATGAATCGCGATGTAAGAAGCTTGATTTTGATACATAAAGTAGTGGAGAATCACCAGGAAGCTGAATAAATCTCATAGGAGTTAGGATGAAGAAGCTATCCCACTTTCAAATCAGGTGATCCCAGTTTTCCTGTTTGGGAATATGACAGCTTCTTTGTCATTCTAATCAAACCAGGATGAATCGCGATGTAAGAAGCTTGATTTTGATACATAAAGTAGTGGAGAATCACCAGGAAGTGAATAAATCTCATAGGAGTTAGGATGAAGAAGCTATCCCACTTTCAAATCAGGTGATCCCAGTTTTCCTGTTTGGGAATATGACAGCTTCTTTGTCATTCTAATCAAACCAGGATGAATCGCGATGTAAGAAGCTTGATTTTGATACATAAAGTAGTGGAGAATCACCAGGAAGCTGAATAAATCTCATAGGAGTTAGGATGAAGAAGCTATCCCACTTTCAAATCAGGTGATCCCAGTTTTCCTGTTTGGGAATATGACAGCTTCTTTGTCATTCTAATCAAACCAGGATGAATCGCGATGTAAGAAGCTTGATTTTGATACATAAAGTAGTGGAGAATCACCAGGAAGCTGAATAAATCTCATAGGAGTTAGGATGAAGAAGCTATCCCACTTTCAAATCAGGTGATCCCAGTTTTCCTGTTTGGGAATATGACAGCTTCTTTGTCATTCTAATCAAACCAGGATGAATCGCGATGTAAGAAGCTTGATTTTGATACATAAAGTAGTGGAGAATCACCAGGAAGCTGAATAAATCTCATAGGAGTTAGGATGAAGAAGCTATCCCACTTTCAAATCAGGTGATCCCAGTTTTCCTGTTTGGGAATATGACAGCTTCTTTGTCATTCTAATCAAACCAGGATGAATCGCGATGTAAGAAGCTTGATTTTGATACATAAAGTAGTGGAGAATCACCAGGAAGTGAATAAATCTCATAGGAGTTAGGATGAAGAAGCTATCCCACTTTCAAATCAGGTGATCCCAGTTTTCCTGTTTGGGAATATGACAGCTTCTTTGTCATTCTAATCAAACCAGGATGAATCGCGATGTAAGAAGCTTGATTTTGATACATAAAGTAGTGGAGAATCACCAGGAAGCTGAATAAATCTCATAGGAGTTAGGATGAAGAAGCTATCCCACTTTCAAATCAGGTGATCCCAGTTTTCCTGTTTGGGAATATGACAGCTTCTTTGTCATTCTAATCAAACCAGGATGAATCGCGATGTAAGAAGCTTGATTTTGATACATAAAGTAGTGGAGAATCACCAGGAAGCTGAATAAATCTCATAGGAGTTAGGATGAAGAAGCTATCCCACTTTCAAATCAGGTGATCCCAGTTTTCCTGTTTGGGAATATGACAGCTTCTTTGTCATTCTAATCAAACCAGGATGAATCGCGATGTAAGAAGCTTGATTTTGATACATAAAGTAGTGGAGAATCACCAGGAAGCTGAATAAATCTCATAGGAGTTAGGATGAAGAAGCTATCCCACTTTCAAATCAGGTGATCCCAGTTTTCCTGTTTGGGAATATGACAGCTTCTTTGTCATTCTAATCAAACCAGGATGAATCGCGATGTAAGAAGCTTGATTTTGATACATAAAGTAGTGGAGAATCACCAGGAAGCTGAATAAATCTCATAGGAGTTAGGATGAAGAAGCTATCCCACTTTCAAATCAGGTGATCCCAGTTTTCCTGTTTGGGAATATGACAGCTTCTTTGTCATTCTAATCAAACCAGGATGAATCGCGATGTAAGAAGCTTGATTTTGATACATAAAGTAGTGGAGAATCACCAGGAAGCTGAATAAATCTCATAGGAGTTAGGATGAAGAAGCTATCCCACTTTCAAATCAGGTGATCCCAGTTTTCCTGTTTGGGAATATGACAGCTTCTTTGTCATTCTAATCAAACCAGGATGAATCGCGATGTAAGAAGCTTGATTTTGATACATAAAGTAGTGGAGAATCACCAGGAAGCTGAATAAATCTCATAGGAGTTAGGATGAAGAAGCTATCCCACTTTCAAATCAGGTGATCCCAGTTTTCCTGTTTGGGAATATGACAGCTTCTTTGTCATTCTAATCAAACCAGGATGAATCGCGATGTAAGAAGCTTGATTTTGATACATAAAGTAGTGGAGAATCACCAGGAAGCTGAATAAATCTCATAGGAGTTAGGATGAAGAAGCTATCCCACTTTCAAATCAGGTGATCCCAGTTTTCCTGTTTGGGAATATGACAGCTTCTTTGTCATTCTAATCAAACCAGGATGAATCGCGATGTAAGAAGCTTGATTTTGATACATAAAGTAGTGGAGAATCACCAGGAAGTGAATAAATCTCATAGGAGTTAGGATGAAGAAGCTATCCCACTTTCAAATCAGGTGATCCCAGTTTTCCTGTTTGGGAATATGACAGCTTCTTTGTCATTCTAATCAAACCAGGATGAATCGCGATGTAAGAAGCTTGATTTTGATACATAAAGTAGTGGAGAATCACCAGGAAGCTGAATAAATCTCATAGGAGTTAGGATGAAGAAGCTATCCCACTTTCAAATCAGGTGATCCCAGTTTTCCTGTTTGGGAATATGACAGCTTCTTTGTCATTCTAATCAAACCAGGATGAATCGCGATGTAAGAAGCTTGATTTTGATACATAAAGTAGTGGAGAATCACCAGGAAGCTGAATAAATCTCATAGGAGTTAGGATGAAGAAGCTATCCCACTTTCAAATCAGGTGATCCCAGTTTTCCTGTTTGGGAATATGACAGCTTCTTTGTCATTCTAATCAAACCAGGATGAATCGCGATGTAAGAAGCTTGATTTTGATACATAAAGTAGTGGAGAATCACCAGGAAGCTGAATAAATCTCATAGGAGTTAGGATGAAGAAGCTATCCCACTTTCAAATCAGGTGATCCCAGTTTTCCTGTTTGGGAATATGACAGCTTCTTTGTCATTCTAATCAAACCAGGATGAATCGCGATGTAAGAAGCTTGATTTTGATACATAAAGTAGTGGAGAATCACCAGGAAGCTGAATAAATCTCATAGGAGTTAGGATGAAGAAGCTATCCCACTTTCAAATCAGGTGATCCCAGTTTTCCTGTTTGGGAATATGACAGCTTCTTTGTCATTCTAATCAAACCAGGATGAATCGCGATGTAAGAAGCTTGATTTTGATACATAAAGTAGTGGAGAATCACCAGGAAGCTGAATAAATCTCATAGGAGTTAGGATGAAGAAGCTATCCCACTTTCAAATCAGGTGATCCCAGTTTTCCTGTTTGGGAATATGACAGCTTCTTTGTCATTCTAATCAAACCAGGATGAATCGCGATGTAAGAAGCTTGATTTTGATACATAAAGTAGTGGAGAATCACCAGGAAGCTGAATAAATCTCATAGGAGTTAGGATGAAGAAGCTATCCCACTTTCAAATCAGGTGATCCCAGTTTTCCTGTTTGGGAATATGACAGCTTCTTTGTCATTCTAATCAAACCAGGATGAATCGCGATGTAAGAAGCTTGATTTTGATACATAAAGTAGTGGAGAATCACCAGGAAGCTGAATAAATCTCATAGGAGTTAGGATGAAGAAGCTATCCCACTTTCAAATCAGGTGATCCCAGTTTTCCTGTTTGGGAATATGACAGCTTCTTTGTCATTCTAATCAAACCAGGATGAATCGCGATGTAAGAAGCTTGATTTTGATACATAAAGTAGTGGAGAATCACCAGGAAGCTGAATAAATCTCATAGGAGTTAGGATGAAGAAGCTATCCCACTTTCAAATCAGGTGATCCCAGTTTTCCTGTTTGGGAATATGACAGCTTCTTTGTCATTCTAATCAAACCAGGATGAATCGCGATGTAAGAAGCTTGATTTTGATACATAAAGTAGTGGAGAATCACCAGGAAGCTGAATAAATCTCATAGGAGTTAGGATGAAGAAGCTATCCCACTTTCAAATCAGGTGATCCCAGTTTTCCTGTTTGGGAATATGACAGCTTCTTTGTCATTCTAATCAAACCAGGATGAATCGCGATGTAAGAAGCTTGATTTTGATACATAAAGTAGTGGAGAATCACCAGGAAGCTGAATAAATCTCATAGGAGTTAGGATGAAGAAGCTATCCCACTTTCAAATCAGGTGATCCCAGTTTTCCTGTTTGGGAATATGACAGCTTCTTTGTCATTCTAATCAAACCAGGATGAATCGCGATGTAAGAAGCTTGATTTTGATACATAAAGTAGTGGAGAATCACCAGGAAGCTGAATAAATCTCATAGGAGTTAGGATGAAGAAGCTATCCCACTTTCAAATCAGGTGATCCCAGTTTTCCTGTTTGGGAATATGACAGCTTCTTTGTCATTCTAATCAAACCAGGATGAATCGCGATGTAAGAAGCTTGATTTTGATACATAAAGTAGTGGAGAATCACCAGGAAGCTGAATAAATCTCATAGGAGTTAGGATGAAGAAGCTATCCCACTTTCAAATCAGGTGATCCCAGTTTTCCTGTTTGGGAATATGACAGCTTCTTTGTCATTCTAATCAAACCAGGATGAATCGCGATGTAAGAAGCTTGATTTTGATACATAAAGTAGTGGAGAATCACCAGGAAGCTGAATAAATCTCATAGGAGTTAGGATGAAGAAGCTATCCCACTTTCAAATCAGGTGATCCCAGTTTTCCTGTTTGGGAATATGACAGCTTCTTTGTCATTCTAATCAAACCAGGATGAATCGCGATGTAAGAAGCTTGATTTTGATACATAAAGTAGTGGAGAATCACCAGGAAGCTGAATAAATCTCATAGGAGTTAGGATGAAGAAGCTATCCCACTTTCAAATCAGGTGATCCCAGTTTTCCTGTTTGGGAATATGACAGCTTCTTTGTCATTCTAATCAAACCAGGATGAATCGCGATGTAAGAAGCTTGATTTTGATACATAAAGTAGTGGAGAATCACCAGGAAGCTGAATAAATCTCATAGGAGTTAGGATGAAGAAGCTATCCCACTTTCAAATCAGGTGATCCCAGTTTTCCTGTTTGGGAATATGACAGCTTCTTTGTCATTCTAATCAAACCAGGATGAATCGCGATGTAAGAAGCTTGATTTTGATACATAAAGTAGTGGAGAATCACCAGGAAGCTGAATAAATCTCATAGGAGTTAGGATGAAGAAGCTATCCCACTTTCAAATCAGGTGATCCCAGTTTTCCTGTTTGGGAATATGACAGCTTCTTTGTCATTCTAATCAAACCAGGATGAATCGCGATGTAAGAAGCTTGATTTTGATACATAAAGTAGTGGAGAATCACCAGGAAGCTGAATAAATCTCATAGGAGTTAGGATGAAGAAGCTATCCCACTTTCAAATCAGGTGATCCCAGTTTTCCTGTTTGGGAATATGACAGCTTCTTTGTCATTCTAATCAAACCAGGATGAATCGCGATGTAAGAAGCTTGATTTTGATACATAAAGTAGTGGAGAATCACCAGGAAGCTGAATAAATCTCATAGGAGTTAGGATGAAGAAGCTATCCCACTTTCAAATCAGGTGATCCCAGTTTTCCTGTTTGGGAATATGACAGCTTCTTTGTCATTCTAATCAAACCAGGATGAATCGCGATGTAAGAAGCTTGATTTTGATACATAAAGTAGTGGAGAATCACCAGGAAGCTGAATAAATCTCATAGGAGTTAGGATGAAGAAGCTATCCCACTTTCAAATCAGGTGATCCCAGTTTTCCTGTTTGGGAATATGACAGCTTCTTTGTCATTCTAATCAAACCAGGATGAATCGCGATGTAAGAAGCTTGATTTTGATACATAAAGTAGTGGAGAATCACCAGGAAGCTGAATAAATCTCATAGGAGTTAGGATGAAGAAGCTATCCCACTTTCAAATCAGGTGATCCCAGTTTTCCTGTTTGGGAATATGACAGCTTCTTTGTCATTCTAATCAAACCAGGATGAATCGCGATGTAAGAAGCTTGATTTTGATACATAAAGTAGTGGAGAATCACCAGGAAGCTGAATAAATCTCATAGGAGTTAGGATGAAGAAGCTATCCCACTTTCAAATCAGGTGATCCCAGTTTTCCTGTTTGGGAATATGACAGCTTCTTTGTCATTCTAATCAAACCAGGATGAATCGCGATGTAAGAAGCTTGATTTTGATACATAAAGTAGTGGAGAATCACCAGGAAGCTGAATAAATCTCATAGGAGTTAGGATGAAGAAGCTATCCCACTTTCAAATCAGGTGATCCCAGTTTTCCTGTTTGGGAATATGACAGCTTCTTTGTCATTCTAATCAAACCAGGATGAATCGCGATGTAAGAAGCTTGATTTTGATACATAAAGTAGTGGAGAATCACCAGGAAGCTGAATAAATCTCATAGGAGTTAGGATGAAGAAGCTATCCCACTTTCAAATCAGGTGATCCCAGTTTTCCTGTTTGGGAATATGACAGCTTCTTTGTCATTCTAATCAAACCAGGATGAATCGCGATGTAAGAAGCTTGATTTTGATACATAAAGTAGTGGAGAATCACCAGGAAGCTGAATAAATCTCATAGGAGTTAGGATGAAGAAGCTATCCCACTTTCAAATCAGGTGATCCCAGTTTTCCTGTTTGGGAATATGACAGCTTCTTTGTCATTCTAATCAAACCAGGATGAATCGCGATGTAAGAAGCTTGATTTTGATACATAAAGTAGTGGAGAATCACCAGGAAGTCGAATAAATCTCATAGGAGTTAGGATGAAGAAGCTATCCCACTTTCAAATCAGGTGATCCCAGTTTTCCTGTTTGGGAATATGACAGCTTCTTTGTCATTCTAATCAAACCAGGATGAATCGCGATGTAAGAAGCTTGATTTTGATACATAAAGTAGTGGAGAATCACCAGGAAGCTGAATAAATCTCATAGGAGTTAGGATGAAGAAGCTATCCCACTTTCAAATCAGGTGATCCCAGTTTTCCTGTTTGGGAATATGACAGCTTCTTTGTCATTCTAATCAAACCAGGATGAATCGCGATGTAAGAAGCTTGATTTTGATACATAAAGTAGTGGAGAATCACCAGGAAGCTGAATAAATCTCATAGGAGTTAGGATGAAGAAGCTATCCCACTTTCAAATCAGGTGATCCCAGTTTTCCTGTTTGGGAATATGACAGCTCTTTGTCATTCTAATCAAACCAGGATGAATCGCGATGTAAGAAGCTTGATTTTGATACATAAAGTATCACTTTTAGGATTGAGTAGAGTAATCTGAGTGAATAAGAAAGACTAGAAGTGATTTAGAAGAGTTTTGAGTATAAATGAGATTAAGAGTCTAGTATAGAACCATTGAGAGACAAAGAGACTAAAGAGACTCATAACTTTCTTAATTGTATTAATGAGAGAGTTTACATATATATATGAAGAGAGAGATTAGGGTTTTCGTAAACAAGAGGATAAGATAAGCATGTGGAGTCAAGGCTTAATTCAAAACCATCCAATAAGGTGATCAATCCGTGTGAAGCATCTTTAGCTGGCTGCTTCCTTTTGCTTTCACTTCCAGCTGTGACAGCCTGTCAAGACTCGCCCTTATCCTTTCCAACGGTCTGATCCATCCCACAAAGGCTAAGGTAACTTCTCTCTTTACCTAGTAACCGGGAACACAAGGTAAAGGTTGGTTGAGCTTTGGTCGATCCCATCTTGTACGGTCATGTACGGCCTTGTACGGCCTTGTACGGACTGGTTGATCTCAAAGCTCCCAAACCTTCCTAGCTTCCTATCCTCATTCTACTCAACCTCATCTCCTTCTTCATACAATCTCCTCATCTTAACACTCCCCCTCAAGCTTAGCTTTGTGAGTCTAAGCTTGGACAGCCATGAGATCTTCCTCATTAAAAACCTCACTAAGGAAAACCCATTGGGATAAAACCTTAATGATGAGGGAAAAAGAGTAAAGATCTCACAGCTAAGGGGATCAGCTCCTTCTCTTCCCAAGATCTATGAGTCCCAATCTAATGTGAATGGACTCCATAGTCTTTTGTCTTGCAGCCTTGGTGAACACATCAGCCAACTGATCTTCACTTCTCGTATAGCAAGGTAAGATCACTCCAAGCACAATCATCTGTCTCACCTTGTGGCAATCAACCTCAATGTGCTTGGTTCTCTCATGGAACACCGAGTTGGATGCAATGTGAATGGCAGCTTGATTGTCACAATGCATTGTCATTGGAGTGGCTTGATCAATCTCCAAGTGCTTCAAGATGCCTTTGATCCACACCAACTCGTTTGTGAGCTTCAGCATAGCTCTATACTCAGCTTCTGCACTTGAACATGACACCACCTTCTGCTTCTTGCTCTTCCAAGTCACCAAGTTGCCTCCAATGAATGTGCAATAGCCTGTGGTTGATCTCCTGTCAGCTCTATCTCCTGCCCAATCAGCATCACAATAGCCCACCACTTCTGTGCTTCCATTGCACCCCATCCATACTCCTTGATCCGGCGAGCCATTCAGATACATCAACAGCCTCTCCACCATGCGCCAGTGATGTTCCTTGGGAGCTGCATGTGTTGGCTCACCTGATTCACAGCAAAACATATATCAGGCCTTGTAATGGTAAGGTAAATCAATTTGCCAACAAGTGTTCTATAGAGTTTAGGATCATGAAATGGCTTGCTGTCTTCAATCTCCCCCTCTCTTGGTACTTTGTAGCCATCCTCCATGGCATCCTTGCTGTCTTGCCTCCATAAGCACCTGCACCTTTCAAAAGATCAAGTGTATACTTCCTTTGGGACATGAACAAACCTTCCTTGGATCTACAAATCTCAATTCCAAGAAAGTATTTCATTTCTCCCAAGTCTTTGATTTCAAACATAGACTTTAGAAACTCCTTGGTTGCTTTGATACCTTCCTTATCACTCCCAGTGATAATGATATCATCCACATACACAAGGAGAGCAACCATACCTGAGGGTGTCGTGAGTGTAAAGAGAGTGTGATCCAACTCTGACTTCTTGAAGCCTCGGCCGTTCAGAGTTGTGCTCAACTTGTTATACCAAGCTCTTGGTGATTGCTTCAACCCATAAATAGCTTTCTTTAGCCTCAGTACATTCCCTCTCTTCACTAGATGTTCCAGACCTGATGGAGGATACATATAGACTTCATCCTCAAGTTCTCCTTGTAGAAATGCATTCTTTACATCCATTTGCCACAATCCCCATCCAAGGTTCACAGCCAAGCTTAAAATAATCCTAATGGTGTGTAGCTTGGCCACTGGTGCAAATGTTTCAATGTAATCCTCTCCATATGTCTGAGTGAACCCTCTTGCTACTAGTCTAGTCTTCTTCCTCTCAATCGACCCATCAGCCTTGTACTTGATTGTAAAGATCCATCTACTAGACACAGCCTTTCTTCCCTTTTGGTAGTTCACTCTCATACCATGTATCATTCTTTATCATAGCTCCTGCCTCAGCTCCTACTGATTCCTTCCATTCCTTATCCTCCATTGCCTCTTCATAGCTTCTTGGAATGTGATTCTCATCCAAGTTTACCATGAATGCGCAATGTGCTTCTGGATATTGAGCAAAAGAACACACGGCCTGAGTAGGATGCTTCACAGCTTGGGCATTGTAGTACACTCTTGTGTTTACCCAACTGGAAGGATCCTTTCTCAGCCTTGTACTTCTTCTCAATACTGGCCCTTCTTGCGCCATCTCTTGTTCTTCTTCTTGTGGCAGCACACTTGTTTCAGATCTTTCTTCTCCTAGCTGACTTGCTTCAGCTCCTTCTTCCCTTAGCTGACTCTCTTCAGCTCCTTCTTCTTGATCATTTGATTCCACAGCTTGATCATGAGAGCCAGAACTCTTTCTCTAGTTCTTGTTTCATTCCCCCCCTCATGCTCAAGGTTGGAAGTCTGATGATCCGGGACTGTGGTAGTACTTCTCCCCTCTTGATGTCCTTGATTCATGTTGATTCCAAGGCCTTCTAGGATAATCCTCAAGGTTTCAGCTCTATCAGAGGTAAGATCCTTCAAGTCTTCTTGAATCTGTTCCTCATAATATCCTTTCTCTTCAACAAACTTCACTTCTCTAGATACTAACACTCTCCTTGTGTTAGGATCATAGCACTTGTATCCTTTCTGACTTGATGAGTATCCAATGAACATTGCCTTTGAACTCTTAGCTTCTAGCTTGTTTCTTATCTCTCCAGGCACCATCACAAAACACAAACACCCAAAGACCTTCATATGCTCGAGAGAAGGCTTGTACTGATTCAGTACCTCAAATGGTGATTGTCCTTGAAGGATCAGAGTTGGTGTCCTGTTGATGAGATAACACGCCGTAGCAACAGCATCACTCCAAAACTTCTTAGGCACATTGGATTGAAACATCATGGACCTGGCTACTTCCATCAAATGCCTGTTCTTCCTCTCAGCCACACCATTCTGTTGTGGGGTATAGGGACAGCTTGTCTGATGAAGGATTCCATGCTGAGATAGGTGTAGTTTGAATGCTTGTCCCGTGTACTCTCCTCCATTATCTGACCTGAAAATCTTTATCTTGGCATTGTAATGGTTAGTCACATAGGATTGAAAGTTTTTAAATGCATCAAGTACCCTATCTTTGGTTGGAATTAAGGTTAACCAGGTGTATTTGGATTTTTCATCAATGAAAGTTACATAATACTTATGGTTTCTCTAGATAGGCAGGGTGCAGTCCAAACATCAGAATGAATAAGATCAAAACATTTTTCATAAACAGTAGTAGACTTGGTAAAGACAGTTCTACAATGCTTGCCTAAAATGCAAGCTTCACAATCATTATTCTCAAAGGAAACACCTGGCAACATCAGTTTTAAAGCCTTATTATGAGGGTGTCCTAATCTAGCATGCCACAATGCATTTTTACTTAAACCAGAACTAGAAACAGAAGTAAACGAGCAGCTATATCTAGAAACAGGAGTGAGATCTTCAAGTAAATATAGCTCTCCTTTAGTCACTCCCTTTCCATCATCTTGCTGCTTTTAATATCCTGAAACTAACATCATTAGGACTGAATATAACATTGCATTGCAAATCAGTAGCACACTTCTTAACAGATAACAAGTTTGATGTAAATTCAGGCATATAAAAAGCTTTAGTTTCCTTATTAAACAGTTTAAGACTTCCTATTCCTCTAATAGGAATCTTATCTCCATTAGCAATCATTACATTTCCATTCATTGGCACAATGTTTTTAATCAAGCTAGTATCACTTATCATATGATGAGATGCACCTGAATCAATCACTAATGGCTTAATGTCATGAGAACTAGCAATATGCGCAAGGATACTAGATGGTTTGAATGCATGATCATTTCTAGCAAGGTTTGCAATCCTAGATTGATTTACCATTTCTATCAAGCTCTCATGCATCCTATCAGTTCTAGTTAGATTCTCATAGTTCTCTACCACCCTAGCACCAAAAGAATACCCAAAGATGTTACCATTCTCCTTGAACATCTTAATGAGAGCATCAAGGTCGGATCTCCTTAGATACTCTTGATCATTGTTCCCACGGTTGCTTGGTGCCCCGGTGTAGGCAGCAAGAGACTTCCCATCCCCTGCCTCACGCCCATCTATCTCCTTTCCTTTGCTTGTACCAGCTCCACCCGTTCCATCTGATGCATTAGCCCTTGCTTCACGGTCCTTCATGAACTTTGCCGGCTTGAGGTGTGGGTGAAGGATCCAGCATTGGCTCTTCTTGTGGCCATGCTTTGCAGTGATCACAGTCCCATTGAACCTCCTCTCCTCAAACTTCCCATGCGCAGCAACCTTGTTTGCTTGCGGAGCTTCACTCCCCTCCTCTTGAGTTGCTTGGCTTGCAAGGGAAAGGTCTCCCTTCTTTGTAAACAGCCCAATGGAGCCTTGCTCCTTTGAATCCGTGGCACACACATCCTCAAGATCAGGTAGATTGTCCTCCCTCAGCAGGTGCTGGATTGAGACCGTTGTAAGCCGGGTTCAGCGTGAGGAGTAGCCCAAAGAACTTGTCTTGCTCTCTCCTCTTGTTAAGCTCATCAGCATCCGTTGTGCTTGGCCTAGCATCTCATCTCTCGGACAAGAGACTCCTGAATCTCCCTAGATGCTGGTGAACTCCATGTCTTCTTGTACAAGGTTGTTGATGGCTTGCTTCACTTCAAACACTCGGCTTAGGTTTGAAGTGTTGCCATACACCTTCTTTCAAGGTATCCCCAAGCTCTTAGCAGACTCACAGTAGCTGTATGCATCCAGAATAGCCGGCTCAAGGGACGCATGGAGCACTGACATCACCAACATGTCCTCTTGATGCCACTTCTCTTCTGCCTGCTTGCCGCTTCATCTTCAGCCTCTCCTTGGGTGATGAGCTTTGGAGCTTCTCCTGGCGTGATGTGCTTCCAAAGCCCCTTGCTCCCACTGTGGTTCTCACCATCCGAGACCACACCAAGTAGTTGTTTTCCTTGAAACAAACCGCCACCTTCATGTTCATGTTCATCCACTCTCCATGTTGAATGTAGAACCCTTTAGACTTCAATAACTTTTCTCTTGAGGTAACTGTCTTGAGCGAACACTAGCAGCTTCAAAAACCAAACAATTAACTCAGAAAGACTACCCAGAACCGCTTTAAGAACACAAGAACACCAAACTGTTCTTCAAAGCTTCAACCTTGAATCTTCAAAGACCCAACGAAACCAAGTTCTCTAGGAACCTGGCTCTGATACCATATCACTTTTAGGATTGAGTAGAGTAATCTGAGTGAATAAGAAAGACTAGAAGTGATTTAGAAGAGATTTGAGTATAAAATGAGATTAAGAGTCTAGTATAGAACCATTGAGAGACAAAGAGACTAAGAGAGACTCATAACTTTTCTTAATTGTATTAATGAGAGAGTTACATATATATATGAAGAGAGAGATTAGGGTTTCGTAAACAAGAGGATAAGATAAGCATGTGGAGTCAAGGCTTAATTCAAAAACCATCCAATAAGGTGATCAATCCGTGTGAAGCATCTTTAGCTGGCGCTTCCTTTTGCTTTCACTTCCAGCTGTGACAGCCTGTCCAAGACTCGCCCTTATCCTTTACAACGGTCTGATCCATCCCACAAAGGCTAAGGTAACTTCTCCTCTTACCTAAGTAACCTCGGGTAACACAAGGTAAAGGTTTGGTTGAGCTTTGGTCGATCCCATCTTGTACGGTCATGTACGGCCTGTACGGCCTTGTACGGACTGGTTGATCTCAAAGCTCCCAAACCTTCCTAGCCTTCCTTATCTCATTTTACTCAACTCATCTCCTTCTTCACTTAACTCTCCTCATCTTAACATAAGTAGTGGAGAATTCACCAGGACGCTGAATAACTCTCATAGGAGTTAGGATGAAAGAAGCTATCCCACTTTCAAATCAGGTGATCCCAGTTTCCTGTTTCGGCAATATGGACAGCTTCTTGTCATTTCTAATCAAACCAGGCTGAATCTCGATGTAAGAAGCTTGATTTTGAAAAACTAACGTAGCTGGGAGAATCACCAGGGAAGCTGAATAAATCTCATAGGAATTAGGATGAGAGCTATCCACTTTCAAATCAGGTGATCCAGAGTTTTCCTGTGGGAATATGACAGCTTCTTTGTCATTCTAATCAAACCAGGATAGAA